>NC_133914.1:4331367-4477664 GCF_964199755.1 Larus michahellis | reverse complement strand
GGAGACGTGCGATGTGACGGTGCCCGTCCCCGCATGGGCACGGGGACTCCGCAGGCTGGGCGTCAGGAATAAGCCGGGCAAGAATTAGGCACATTAACTTGCAGAGCAAAACAAACCGATTGCTAAGGTTTAACCAGATCAGTGACTTAAAGAGCTTAGCGGGGAAGAGAGAACTGGACCAAGACGCGCTTAGCACAGTAAGGCGAGCGCAGGGCAGCCGGCACAGCGGGAACAGGCTCCCGAGACCTGGAAGCCCAGCAGATCCAAGGGCAAGACCCTGGATGGGGACATGGGGACAGGCTGTGCCAGGCTGGGGGCGCTGAGGAAGGGGGAGACGGGGTGGTGGGGACAAGGGGTGCCCGCTTTCGTCCCCCGACTGGCCCTGGGCAGTATCCAGCACCTCCACCACTCTTCATCCAGGGAATGGGGGGGCTGCAAATCCCACGCTGACCCCTTCCCTTAGGTTGCAGACTGTCAGTGCGGGGGGGGGGGGGGGGGTGTCTGGGCAGACATGGGGTGACTGAACTGAAAAGAGGGGGTTTATCAGCATTTCTCAGCACAGCTGAAATGAGGGTTGAAGCACAAGGGTGCCCCGTCCTGGGGGCTGATTGCCACGGGATGGGGGGCCGGGGCGGGGGGGGGGGGGGGGGGGGGGGGGGGGGGGGCGAGATAAAAATACACGTGGGATCAAAAAGAGCCGAAAACATGCCCAGGTGTGTTCCCAGCCCCAGTGTGGTGACCTCCAGCCGCGACCCCTCAAAAGCCTGGGGGGAGCCCAGGTTGGCCTCGGCTGCCCAAAAGGGCAAATCAGGGGCCAATTTCCACCCTCTGTGGCTAATTGGGGCCGTAACGGCCTCTTAAAGGAGTAAAGGCTGGAGGGGGAGGAGGCATGGAGTGGAGACTGGGGGGGGGGGGGGGGGGTGTCCCAGGAGGAAAGGGTTAAGGGGGAGGCGGTGGGCTGGGGGGGAAACGTCTTTTAAGTGCTAATACAGCCCCTGCGCAGGGAAAGGCTGGGGAGGGGGGAGCTGGGGGGGGGGGGGGGGGGGATGCTGAGGGGAAGGGGAAGGGGGAGAGCTGGGGGGGGGATGCTGAGGGGAAGGGGGAGAGCTGGGGGGGGGGGGGGGGGAAGCTGCGGGGGGAGGCCAGGCGTGACTGGGGACCGCAGTGCCGGGGGGCACTGGGGGGGGGGGAGCCGGATTCCCTGCGCCCGGTGTCCCGCCGGGATGTCGGAGCCGCTGCTCAAGGCGGCTCCTGCAGTGCCCTCTGGCGACGCCGGCCCGGAGAGGCTCTGAGCATCCTCGGTGGCCTCCCCGTCCCTGGGACCTGGCCTGGGGACCTGCAGGGGGACAGCCCTGTCCCCCCATAGCCCTCACCCCGGCCCTTTTTCACCCCCTCCATCGCCCTCAGGCCGTCCCCGTCCCCTCTCCATCACTCTCACACAGTCCCTGTCCCCTCTCCGTCACCCTCATGCCGTCCCCGTCCACCCCTCCATCACTCTCGCACCAGCCTCTCGGCAGAATTTCAGCTCCGGGGATTTTCTGCCCCTTCCCACGGGTGCCTGCACCCTTGCCACCCTCCCTGGCACCTCACTGGGACTAGCCCGAAGGAATTAACAGAGGAAAAGGCAGAAGCTGGGCTTAGGTATTAACGCACCACATCATTAATTTTGTTTTTTCCCAGAAGGTCTGTAACAAAATAATCTCGTAAAACCAACAAGTGTTTGGTGCTATTTACGTAACGTTATTGCTGGCAGGAGGGGAGAAAGGCGAGCCTTATGTAAAGCCCTGCGCTGCCGGGGCAGGGGGTGCTCCCGAAGGCAGGCAGCGAAGGATGAGGCTTCTGCTCTGTGTTTTCCCTCTGACCTTGTGCTGGGGGTGACGTGGGGGTTCTCCCCAAAATTCCTGCTCCAAACAGGCACAGGACCCTCCAGCAGGACTTTGCTGCTGTCCCCGTTGTGCGTGAGCAGCCGGTGAGGGTGGCACAGGCTGTATGGGGTATGGCGGGGGGGTGTCGTGGGCCAGATCACCCACAAAACTAAACTCTGGCTGGCGTCGCGGGAGGCTCCTGGCCGGTGGCTGGACCAACCTTATCCATCCAGAGCGTGAACGTGGATGTGAGGGTGCCAGCACAGCCGTGTCTGTGGTGCAGGGACGGGGCTTGCTGCACCCCACAGCACAGCTTTGGGGGGCCCGGGTGGGCTGGGGACTGGTAATGTCCTGCAGGAGCTACTGCAGAAGTCACTGGATGAGGATTTACCTGCAGAGACGTTGCCCAAAACGGCGGCCGGGGCACTCGTGCAGATGCAGGAGGTGAGGGCTGCTCCCGCGCAGCACAGGCCGCCCAGAGCTGCGTTATCACGGCCACGAGCAGCCACCGTGTGATGGGACTCTGGGCCTGGGATTTATTTTCCTTTTATCCTTTTTCCTGAAACAGGCATCGCATCTCGCTCCGGCAGCTGCTGTTACCCCTCTACTCCAAAAGCCAGGTCTCAGATGAGACCCCAACCGCCCTCCCCACCACCCCACGCGGTTTAACTGCGCTCGCGGCTCGTCCTGCCAAACGTGGGGACATCCATCCCCCCGCCCCGGGAGACGGAGGGGACCCCAGCTGCCTTTCCCCATCCTTGGAAATCCCGCGTGTGGCTTTCCCTGGGCACCTAGAACAGATGGGTGTCCTTATTTGAGGTAAATGTACGCTTATTTGCAGGGTGGAGCGGTGGGGACACCTGGGATCTGCTCCCTGCCCTCCCACCAACCCTCCCATCATCCCTGACTGCGTCAGCCTCCCCCGTCCGGTAGGAAAATGAGAATAA
The DNA here is from genome assembly GCF_964199755.1 of Larus michahellis. Classification (NCBI taxonomy): domain Eukaryota; kingdom Metazoa; phylum Chordata; class Aves; order Charadriiformes; family Laridae; genus Larus; species Larus michahellis. Next base: position 4,474,852 of record NC_133914.1, on the reverse strand, counting down.
ACCTGTGAATTAGACTAGATGTCATGTTCCAGCTAAAGATACTGCAGGAACACAAAGTGCGGGGAGATCGTAACCGTACCGAGACCGAAAGGTGGGGAGGAACAGTTGCATTGGAGGATTTTGAACGGTTTGGGTCTCACTGGTTTAATGGAGTTGATTTTTCTCCCCTGCCGCCCTGCAATTCCTTTAAGTAGGTTCTGCTCTAATCAGGTCAAAAGCTGATTTGCAAATAATCACCAGGGAGGGGGGCGGAAAAAAAATAAAAAATCAAGGGATTTAAACCCAAGCTGTGCATTTCATACTATTAATTGAAAGCCGGGAAGAGATAATGTGTCCCTTCTCCTGGCTGAGACCTGTAAGCTGCTATTAGCGGCAAACTCCCCACCCGGCTGGGGAATCACCTCCTGCTTGGGATTACGGCTCCGCACGCACGGGAAAACCTCCAGCGGGCAGCGATTTAGTGAAAGGGGCAGAAATTAGGGAACACCGAGGAGATACGTGGCATCTGAGCATCTGTGAGCGCCGCACAGGGGAGCATGAAACCACAAATAATGGCCTGAAAACAGGGATTAAGAGAAGAAATACGAGTTCCCCCACACCCCCCAGTGCTGCTGCCTGACTTTGTGACTGTGAAGTCATGCTGGCAGCTCCAATATTTCTCCGCCCCCCATTTCCCGCATACATTCCTGCGCGTGTTGTACCTTTCTTGTGACCTTAGACAGATTTTTCAGGACAGATTGTCTGTGTATGTGTATAGATACGTATATTGCGTGTGTATATATATATGTGTACATCTGTGGTGCCTGGCAGAGACCCCAGCGGTGACACTCTGCCGCGGGCAGCTCCGAAAACATTTTCCCTATCCCCACGCACCCAGAGGAGGGAAGAGGTCAATAATCAGAGAAACCCACTCTGGTATTAATCACATGCCATTCCCGGGGCTTATTTGCTAATCTCCATTCTAATCACTTTCTCGGTTATATTTCAGCCAGCACTTAAGGACACCGCACGCGACGAATAAAATATATCCAAGTTTACTTTCGCGCGTGCCCTGCTGCGGAGCGTGGGCAGCGCGGTGAGGGCAGGAATCCAGCAGCAGCACGGTGTGGGCAGGAGCCCGGCGGCAGCACGGTGCGGGCAGGAATCCGGCAGCATCCCGGCGCGAAGCGAGGATTACACAACAGACCCGCTGTCTCACACCAAGGTACGTCGCGGCACATTCACGAGTCAGTGAAATCCACCCCCCTCCCCAACCCCAGCCCAAATCAAGTGTTTGGTTTTGGGTTTTTTTTTTAATTTTAAATAAATAAATAAATAAATAAATAAATGAAGGGCAGCAAGTTATGGTTTTCCAGCAGGAGGGAGGGATTCATGCAGCCTCCGGGAAAAGCCGCTGCAAAAGCTTGGCGCAGCAAAGCAAGACCCCGTTTTGGTGGCATGGCTAGTGGCCGAGGGATGCCATTAGCCCGGGGATGGCGAATGCTGTGGCTGCGTCCGGCGAAGAAGCGGGTTCGCAGGGGGTTTTTCCAGCTGAATCGCTGCAGTTCCCAGTGTGAAGGGATGATGCTGTCGGGTCCAAGCCCTCTGTCCCGAGGCCAGCTCAGGGCTGGAAGGGCAGCGACGGGGACGGTGATGCCAGAGCCCTGCACAACCCTTCTGCCCGGAGATGGGTGCTTTGTCCAGAGTCCGCCTCCACCTCCTCGTACCTTCTTGCCTCTCTGGAGCCCACCGTGCCAGGCTCTGCTGCAGGGTCACATTGGGGGTGCCTGAGGACCCTTGCTGGAAGCATCGGGAGGTTTCAAGTGTCACCTGCTTGGTCAGCCGTCAAAACAGTCCCAAAAATCCAGCTTGGGAGGGAAACGATGCCAGTGCCATCATGAGGACCAGTCCCCTTCTGCTCTCTGCCCCCATGGCACAGTCTGGAGCCAAATTCACGGTCCGGGGACGGTGGAAGTGGGGGGACCCTGAGCCCGCTCAATTCCCCCTCCGAGGCTTGCACAGGGGCACGTGAAGGCTGCAGCACCCGAGCCCCAGCGTGAGGCACAGTCCCACCAGCATCCTGCTGGCCCAGGGTCTCAGGGACCCCTCTTGTTGGGGCAGTGGGACTCGGACAGGGAAGGGGCTCAGCCCCATAGTGGCTGCCCTGAACCTGCTGCCCTTGGGGGGGAGGTGACCCCAGAGCGGGCTGGGGGTGTCAAAGGCAGATAAACACCCCCAGACCTGGTAAGATCCTCCAGGGACCCCAGAACCCGTGGAGTCCCTCGTGCACCCCAGAACCCGCAGGGGCTCCCAATCCCATGGGGGTTTCCCAGACCCTGCTGGGCCCCCAGCCTCGCTGCCCCCCACCCCCCATTCTGCCACGTCACTGCACACCCCTGGAGCCCTGATCCTGCAGGGTCCTCCAAGCACTCCAAACCCCCAGGGACACACACCCCTTCCCCCACAGATTCCTAGGGGCACTCCAAGGTCCCCAGACCCTGCTGGGTCCCCCCACCCCATAGGGTCCCCTGGACCCTGCAGGATCCCCCTGGGACCCTCAGAGACATCTAAGCTTCCCCAGCCCACTGGGTCCCAACCCATTAGACCCCTCAGGCCACCACTGAGGTCCCCAGACCCTGTGGGGTCCCCCAGATCCCCCACACCCTGCAGGATCCCTCTGGGACCCCCAAACCCTTCAGGCTCACAAGCCATCAGGCTCCCCAGGACCCCCTCATGGATCCCAGACCCCGCTGGGTCCCCTCACCCCATCAGGTCCCCCAGATCCTGCAGGGTTCCAACCCATCGGACGCCCCAGGACCCCCTCAAGGATACCAGACCCTGCTGAGTACCCCCCACCCCATCGAATCCCACAAACCCTGCAGGGTCCAACACATCAGATACCCCAGACCCATCTGGGTCCCCTCCCACCCTATGGGGTCCCCTAGATCCTGCAGGGTCCCAGCTCATCAGACTTCCCAGGACCCCCTCAAGGACACCAGAACCCCTGGGTCCCCCAGATCCTGCAGGGTCCTAATCCATCAGACTCCCCAGGACCCCCTCAAGGTCCCCAGACCCCGCTGGGTCCCCTCCCACCCTATGGGGTCCCCTAGATCCTGCAGGGTCCCAACTCATCAGACTTCCCAGGACCCCCTCAAGGACACCAGACCCCCTGGGTCCCCCAGATCCTGCAGGGTCCTAATCCACCAGACTCCCCAGGACCCCCTTAAGGTCCCCAGGCCAACCCCGCTGGGTCCCCTCCCACCCTATGGGGTCCCCCAGATCCTGCAGGGTCCTAATCCATCAGACTCCCCAGGACCCCCTTAAGGTTCCCAGGGCCCCCTCAAGGTCTCCAGACCCCGCTGGGTCCCCTCCCACCCTATGGGGTCCCCTAGATCCTGCAGAGTCCCAACTCATCAGACTTCCCAGGACCTCCTCAAGGACACCAGAACCCCTGGGTCCCCCAGATCCTGCAGGGTCCTAATCCATCAGACTCCCCAGGGCCCCCTCAAGGTCCCCAGACCCCGCTGGGTCCCCTCCCACCCTATGGGGTCCCCTAGATCCTGCAGGGTCCCAACTCATCAGACTTCCCAGGACCCCCTCAAGGACACCAGAACCCCTGGGTCCCCCAGATCCTGCAGGGTCCTAATCCATCAGACTCCCCAGGGCCCCCTCAAGGTCTCCAGACCCCGCTGGGTCCCATCCCACCTTATGGGTTCCCCTAGATCCTGCAGGCCCCCAACCCACCAGACCCCCCAGACCTCCCCTCCTCCCCAGCAGGACCCCGGAGCGCCCCGCTCCCCCCCCGCACCGGCGCTATGCGGGGCTGCGGGGCGCGGCGGGCAGCCGGCGGGCAACGACGGGGGTTGCGGCGGCTCCGCGGGGGCGTGCGGGGCCCCAGGGGACGCAGCTGCGGAGGGCGCGGGCGGCGGCCAGGAGGGCGGCGGGGCGGGGGCGCGGGCGGCGGCGCAGCCCCTTCTGCAGCCGCTGGCTCTGCGCGGCTAGCGCCAGCTGGGCCTGGGCCACCCCGGCTCCCAACCGGCCCAGGGCCTCGGCGCGGGCGGCCAGGCGGAGCTCGGCGTGCCGCAGGGCGCAGTGAACCTGCCGGACCCGACCCTCCAGCTCCGCCGCCGCCCGACGGCGACCTTCCGCCGCCACCAGCCGCCGCCGCGCCGCCGCCAGCTCCACCGACCCGGGGCTGCTGCTGCTGCCGGTGCCGCCGCCGCTGGTGCCGGTGCCGGAGCCGCCGCCGCCGCTGGTGTTACTGGCGTTGGTACCGCCGCGATCGGGGCGCTGCTCGTCGCCCGCAGCCGGACACGGATCCGCCGCTGCCGCCGCCGCCATGGGAACGGGAGCCGGGCAGCGCCGCCGAGAGGATTTATAGCCCGGGGGCGGCGCCGGCTCTGTGCGGCTCGGCCCCGCCGGGGGCGGCACTGGTACCGGCTCCGCACCGGCATGGCGGGGAGCGACCCCGGCCCGGTACGGTAGAGCCCCGGCGGGGGATGCTTGGGCTCGGTATGGCACGTCACGTCACGGCATCGCACCGGCAGCGAGGTCGGTACGGCACAGCGCTGGTACCGGCATGGCGGTATGGCCCGGTACGGCACCGGCAGCAGGCTCAGTACGGCACAGCCCCGGTACCGGCGCAGCCCCGGGCTCGGTGTCGCCCGGCCTCGCTACCAGCGCGGTGCCGGGCTCGGTATGGCACCAGCAGCGGGCTCAGTACAGCACGGCCCCGGTACCGGCATAGCCCCAGGCTCGGTACGGGCTCAGTACGGCATGGCCCCGGTACTGGCATGGCCCCGGGCTTGGTACACCACCAGCAGCGGGCTCGGCAAAGCACGGCCCCACACTCGGTATGGTCCGGTACGGCACGGCCCCGGTGCTGGCACGGTTCCAGGCTCGGCACAGGAAAACTGCCCTCCTTTCTCGGGGGGTCGCTGGGAAACGCAGAGCTGGGGCAGTGGGTGTTAATGGGAAAGGCTGGGAGGGTTACTGGGGGGGATCACCGGGAAAGGCTGGACTGGGAAGGGGTTAGTGGAGAGGTTATTGGGAAAGGCTTAGGCTGGGGAGGCTTACTGGGAAAGGCTGTGCTCGGGGAGGGGGGCACTAGGAAAGGCTGGGCTAGGAAGGAATACTGGGGATTTTTATTGGGAAGGTTTAGGGGGAAAGGCTGGACTGGGTTACTGGAATGGTTGGTTTCACGTCTGCAGCCCCTGGGAGAAGCAGCTTAAGAAGCTCTTGGTACTGTTTGGGGGATGCTGGTGCCCCAGTCACCAGCCTGGGGCAGGGAAAAGGGCAGGGGGCAGCCCCTGTTCCCCCCCACCCGGGGGCTGGAGTGTCCCAGCCTTGGGGTGCAGGGGACGTGGCACCGGGACAGCGGGTCCTTGGTTGCATGACTGTCACAGCAACGTCGCTGCCAACGTCATTATCATTTAAGACGGCGTTAATAGAGCTGAGAGCGGGCCGAGACGGCATGGGGAGGGGCCTGGAACAGGAGGGGTGCCACTGCCACCTTCTTCTCCCTAAGGAGCCTGGGTTTTGTCGTTCCTCCTGCTGGGACATCACGTTCAGCAGCTGCATCTTCCTGTAGGCGCATGAGGTAAAGCCTGCCTGTGTTTCGCAGCAGAGAGGATAAAAGAGACGACAGGAACCAGGTGCCGAGGTCTCATGCCACCCCTAGACAGGAGCAAAAGCTTAAGCCGAAAAAAAACCCCAGCCTAAATCAGTTCCGGGCAGAGCCACATCCAGGCCTGCGGTGGATGTCGCCCCTGTGTCCCACGTGGGCTGGTGGCAGCTTTGCTTTCCTTACCTTAGAGGGAAAAAAAAAACCCCACGCATCCTTTGTGTTTTGCGTCGCATTCCTGCTCTTGCCAGCGCTGCCACACGTCTGCCAGACACCAGAGCAGCGTCAGAGGCTGCTGCGTCACCGCTCCCGGCCCCCGCTGCCTGCTCGTCCCTTCCCTGCCCGTCCACCGGCTCCCGCTGCATCTCCACTGCCCGGTGTCGGAGACGCGGCCCCGACATTTATTTAAGCTCTGCAGGCTGCATTTCGTGCTGTAGGAAAGCTGTAGTCCAGGCCGAGCTATCTTCGTGTATCCGATGCGGATGCTGCTGTAAAATGGCCTTTGGGGATTTGAGGGGTGCTGCTCCATCGCAGGCTCAGGGTCAAAGCTCTGCTCGTGCTCCCTCTGCCTCCAACCCAAAGAAACTGTGGGGACAGGCAAGTATTAAACAGAACATCCTCCCCTCTGATTTTTTTTGCTCTGCTTCGGTGGAACCTGGACCCCCAAGGGCACCCCCAAAGGGGGAAAGAGCCGGGGTCTGTCTTCCAGTGAGCTTCCCCCCACCGAAGCCTCAGAATCGCTGAGGTTGGAGGGGCCTCTGGAGGTGCCTGCTCCATCAGTCACCTGCTCATAAAATAAGTGCTTTTTTGGGTCACCTCCCAGCTGCTCGTCACCTTCCCAGCTCCAGTCCCTGATCCAGAGTGAGAAAAGGAAATGGAAACAGGGAGCAGCTGTGCCCGGAGAAGAAGTTAAGAAATAAGAAGGGGCCAGAAGGGCTTTGGACATTGGCCTGTGAGGCTGAGGGTGTCGCTGAGTCCCCTGCAGTGGCTGTGTCCCCAGGCTGTCCCAGCTGGCCATAGCACATCCTGAGAGACGAGCAGACAGAAGCTGGTAAAGGCAAATAATAGAAAAATACAAGACCTGCCCCTGCACCTCAGCGTAAGTCACTGCCTGAGTCCCAGAAACCCTCCCGCGCTGCTGCGGGATCTCTGCCTGGGCTGACGAGCTATTAATGATTTAGCAGAGGAGTCTGAAATTAGCAGCGCTCAGAATAAACCTCTTGCAAAAGCCCGGTTGAGAGCGTTGTTCTCCCTTCCCCGGCTGCGACCCTCCGCAGCCGCACGCACGTGGAGGCACTGACTGCCGGGACGGGGGCACTGCGCTGCATCCCGCTGCCATCCCGGTGCCGGTCCCTGGTCCCCAGTATTCCCACAGGGATGCGAGCAGCCACACTGTGCCCCGGGGTAGGGCAGCCCTGTGGGAGGACACAGCCGAGGGCTGTGCACTGGCCGCCTCTTATCTCCAGCCTCTTTAAAGCCCCGCGTTGGGATGTGCTCCAGAAAAACGAAGCCTTATTATAGGCAGTAAATAATTAATGTTAGCGCCATCTCTCCCAGTCTCTCCGCAGGTTTTTTTCCCCAGGTGTCCCAGTTACCAGGGCAGAGTGGGATCCAGGTGCTGCTCTCTCATCCTGGCCCAGTTTAAGGGAAGGAATCCTGCATCAGGATTTCAGGTTTAAGCCCCAGGACTCCTGGGTCGAACCAGGTCCCTGCCCCGCTGTCCTGGACCCAGCAACGCTGGCAGCAGTGGTTTGGGACCGCAGCCCTGGCACACGGTGGCAGATCAGCTGGGAGGTAACGGGACACGGGGCAAACGCAGGAGCCGAGGGGCATTAAGCAGCGCGGTGCTGGGCTCGGGGGGCCACACTGTGCTGCTCGGCTCATCCTGGCAGTGCCAGGCTCGATGGGGCAGCGCCAGGAGGGGTTTCGTGGCTGGAATCTGTGCTCCAAACACCTGGCAGAAGAGGAGCCGGTGCATTTCCAAGCAGCGCTTTGAGTTATACACAAATGAAAGCCCGGCCGGGGAAATGACACCAGCTGGAATTAAGTACGGTGCTCCTGTGCCAGAGGCTTACATAAATAAACGCGGTCTTTGTGCCCTTTAGAGAAGGAATGAGCTTCTTGGCGCTGGCACCATCCTTTAAATTGATTTCTCTCTCTCCTTTTTCCTCTCGGAAACCGGCTGGCACATCCGAGCTGAGCGGCTGCCGCTCCGGCTGCAGCCTCGGTGCGTGGCTGCCATTCTGCAGGGCTCCTTCCCCACCTGCCCCACGGCCCACTTTCCCCCCCGGTTTCCTTCCTTTCCTCCAAACCTTACAGGGAAGGATCCGACCCCCTGAGAATGAATCACCAGCTCTTTGGAGAGAACCACTGAGTCACAAGCGGCAGCAAACGGCACAGGCTGAGTCCAGCAGCCCCAGTGAACCAGGAGCATTGGGCATCACCACAGCACACGTCCCCCCATGCCACCACTGTCCCCAGGGGCGCTTGGGCAGAAACGACTGCTCCCAGCAGGAGAAGGGATGGATGATGCTGGGTGCCAAGCAGAGAGGGTGAGATCACCCCCCGTGAAGGCTGCAGGTCCCTCTGTGGCTGCGGCCAGGTGGGAGAGCAGGGCTGGGGGGAGCAGGAGGGGCAGCCAAAGGCTTTGGGGGTGCCAAAGCGCTTGGGCCAGGCATGGCCTGGGTGGAGATTCACCCCGGGGTGGACGGGCTCCCGACTCCAGCATGAAGCACCTAAAGCTGCAGGCAGCACCTGAGGAGGTGCAGATGTGATGCTCTCCCCGGGGCGCAGGTCCCGTGGGACCCTAGGGGACACACACGGCCACCCCTCACCTGCGCTTTACACCCCTCAGCACGGAGGTGCTGCCTGGCATGGGCAGCACACGGGGATTTTGGCTGCAGGGGAGTTAAAATGACAAGGAACGGTGCGGGGCAGATCAGGGGATCCTCGGGATGGGGACCCCTGGGGACAGGGATCTGTTGGGGTAGGGATTCTCAATGACCTGAATCCACAGGGACAGGAATCCCTGGGAACAAGGATCCTTGGAGGTGAGGATCATTTGGGGCAGGGATCCTCGGGGATGGGGATCCTTAGGAATGGGGATCCCTGAGGACAGGGATCCTTTGGGACAGGATCCTCAGGGACAAGGGTTCTTTCACACAGGCTCCTTCGGGATGAGGATCTATTGGGATACGGATCCTTCGGGACAGGGATCCTTGGGAGTGAGACCCTAGTGGATGGAGACCTTAAGGGTGGGGACCCTGAGGATGAGGGTCATTAGGGAACATAATCCTCAGTGACAGGAATCCTTGGGGACGAGGACCATTGGAGATGGGGATACGTTGGGACACAGACCCTCAGGGATGAGGATCCTTGGGCAGAGGAATGGTTTGGGACAGAGATCTGTGGGGATGGGGGTCCATAGGGACAGGGAGGTCCTTGGAGGTGGGGATTGTTTGGGGCAGAGATCCTCTGCTACAGGGATCCTCAAGGATGGGGATCCTTAGGAATGGGGATCCTTCAGGACAGGGATCTTTGGGGACAAGGACCCTTGGAGACGGGGATAGCTTGGGGGACAGACCCTTGGGGCTGAGGATCTTCTGGCAGAGGGATGCTTTGAGACAGAGATCTGTGGGGATGGGGTCTGTAGGGACAGGGACCTGTGGGGACGGGAGACCCCGTGGATGGGGACCGAGGGGATGGGGGGCTGTGGGAACAGGGGTCCTTGGAGGTGGGGATCGTTTGGGGCAGGGATCCTTGGCAACAGGCATCCTCAAGGATGGGGATCCTTAGGAATGGGGATCCTTAAGGACACGGATCCTTCGGGATAGGGATCTTTGGGGACAAGGACCCTCAGAGACAGGGATAGCTCGGGACACAGATCCTTGGGGCTGAGGATCCCGTGGCACAAGGATGTTTTGAGACAGAGTCTGTGGGGACGGGGGTCCATGGGGATGGGGGACCCCAGGGATGGGGACTGTGGGGACGGGGACCCGCGGGGACAGGGGTCCATGGGGATGAGGGACCCCGGGGATGGGGACCCGCGGGGACAGGGGTCCGTGAGGACGGGAGACCCCGAGGATGGGGTCGGTAGGGACGGGGACCCGCGGGGACAGGGGTCCGTGGGGACGGGAGACCCCGAGGATGCGGTCGGTAGGGACGGGGACCCGCGGGGACAGGGGTCCGTGGGGACGGGAGACCCCGAGGATGGGGTCCGTAGGGTCGGGGACCCGCGGGGACAGGGGTCCGTGGGGACGGGAGACCCCGAGGATGGGGTCGGTAGGGACGGGGACCCGCGGGGACAGGGGTCCGTGGGGACGGGAGACCCCGAGGATGGGGTCCGTAGGGTCGGGGACCCGCGGGGACAGGGGTCCGTGGGGATGAGGGACCCCGGGGATGGGGACCCGCGGGGACAGGGGTCCGTGGGGACGGGAGACCCCGAGGATGGGGTCGGTAGGGACGGGGACCCGCGGGGACAGGGGTCCGTGGGGATGAGGGACCCCGGGGATGGGGACCCGCGGGGACAGGGGTCCGTGGGGACGGGAGACCCCGAGGATGGGGTCGGTAGGGACGGGGACCCGCGGGGACAGGGGTCCGTGGGGACGGGAGACCCCGAGGATGGGGTTGGTAGGGACGGGGACCCGCGGGGACAGGGGTCCGTGGGGACGGGAGACCCCGAGGATGGGGTCGGTAGGGACGGGGACCCGCGGGGACAGGGGTCCGTGGGTTCGGGGAGGGCGGGAGCGCGGCCGGAGCCGCTTCGCCCGCCGCGCTCTGCTGTCCCTCGCGGCGGCCCGTCGGGCCGGGTCACGTGGCGCACCTGGCCCAGGTGAGGCGGGGCCGGCCGCCGCTCCCCGGCTCGCAGGTAACGCCGGGGTGGGGGGGCTGCGGCGTCGCCGGGGGTGGGGGAAGCCCGACCCCAACCCCAACCCCGACCCCAGCCCCGGCTCCAGTCCGCCGGCAGCGCCCGCCGCCGCCCGGCGCTTCCCCCGGCGGGGCCGCCCGGGCCGGGCCTGGGGGCAGCAGCAGGCCGCGACCGGGAGGGAGGGAAAGAGGGGCGGGCGCTGCCCCCCCGCCCTACACCGAGGATCCCCACGGTCGTCCCCGTCCCGGGAGCGGTGAGCCCCGGGTGCCGTCCCCTCGGCAAGACCGGCTTCTCCCTCTCCGTGCGCCCCGGGCCTCCCCCGAGACGGCGCCCCCCGGCCCCCCCCCCCCAAGGCTGGGGGTCAGGCTTCCCCCTCCGCACCCCCTCGCCACCGGCTGTCCCCCTGCTGTCCTTGTTCCCCCCCCCGCCCCTGCTCTGTCCCTTCCCGCTGCTCTGGGACCTTCCCTGCCCTCTTCTTGGGGTCTGGTATCGGTAGGAGCTCTCTTGGGGGGGTCGGGTTGGCTTTCGAGGCTTGAAAAACTAAGGGGGGTGTGAACTGGGGAAAGGGCAGTGGCAGGCCCTGCCAGGCCGGGTCAGCGGCTCTGCTGGAAACCGGCAGTTCTCCGCTGCCAGCTTCTCTTCTCCCCAAAAATCCACCATCTGGAGGATGTCCGAGGGCCGTGGGGAGGCAGAGGGGCCTCTGCTCGGTGCCCAGGGCAGCTCTCCCCCCCGGCAGCGTTTTGGTTGGGAGAAGGATGGGCCAAATTGTGTTTAGCTGCACTTCAGGGGAGTCCTGGTTGTCAGCTGGAACAGGGAGGGGTGTTTTGGGCCGGGGGCACAGGGGGGCGTCTGGGGAGAGGCAGCTCCTTGGCCGGGTCATTGGTGTCCCAGGCGGGTGCGAGGGAGGACGGAGCAGCGCAGAGGAGAGGCCGGGTCCCTGGGCCTGGGTCTCTATTGCTGCCCGGTGCCGGCAAAGCAGCCAGGATTCCGGGGGCTTTCAGCTCCTGGCAAGGCTGCTTGGAAAACTTAACAGCTCCTAATGCTTCCATATGTTTAGGAAAAGTTATATCTATGCGTAAATCTTGTGTCCTGCATTTAGGTCCTCTGGCTCCTGTTTAACTTAATACTTTGGCTTCCCTAGCTTTTAGCAACAGTGGCAATACGGTTACTGGCAAACCAATGTAACTTTATTAAGTAGCTTCACAACTTAATTTAGCTTTTTTAAAACTTTCAAAGGAAATCCTGTCCTCTGAACAATGAAGATCTTAGACCCCGGCTAACTCTTAGACACGCAAACAGTTTGTGGCTCCCTCCTCACTCTCCTGAAGCAGATGTTGAAGTTCTTTAGAAGGATCTTCTCTATTCACACACGGTGCCCGCGTGAGAACAGAGAAAGTTCCCAACGATCTTGTGAGTATCAACTCAAATGTGGATTTTACTCCAAGCTTTTGTTTGTGGCTGTGTTAAGCAGCTGGCTGCGGGTTTCGGTCTAGTCCGTTGCTCGTGTCTGAGAAGGCACTGGATCAAGGAGCTGTGTCTTGTACGTGCTCCCAGGGAGCTCTTCAGGTGTGTGATCCAGCAGTCACAGAAACGTGAGCCGTGACGGGAAGGGGGCAGTGAGCTCAGTGTTTGGGGCCAGAGATGTCTCCGATGCCTTGATGCAGCTGGGGGTTTGTGCAATGTCAGGCAAGTGGTTTCATCTCTGAGCCTGCAAGACGTTTTCTGTAGAGCTGAGATAATGCTCTTTCCTATGTCAAAGACGCGTTGAAATTTCAGAATATTACATATTGTTATACAGATGATAATTAGTGTGCGATGCATACATTAGATCTCTTGATGAGACCTCAGTATTAAGAGGAACATCCCAGTAAGCAGTTCTGTGCTTAGACGGCTCAAGTGTTTTCGATTTGTTTTTCAATTTTGAACTGCATTACGAAAATGATGAAGCTGAGGAAAAAAAAAAACAAACCCTGTTCTGAAGTGAAAGCAATCAAAACTCTCCACTCATGCCGAGTCTAGGGAGCTCTGCCTGCGCAGCACTGAAATCGGAGCGTTTGGGGCTTTTATATTTGACATATTGTCCAGGAATGTGCAAAGGGAGCTCCTGGGACATGCGCTACTTAACGGGCTTTTATAAGCTAACGGAGCCAAAATCTTCCTGGAAAGCAGTGGTGTAACTGCCTGGTTTTCAGTCTGCGACTCTTTCTTTGTGGGGGCAACAGTACTGTTTGTTTTTTAAAAAAAGGGGAAAAAGAGGCAATGCTCTTACAAGGTGGGACAGATTTATTTATTCATGCTTGAGGTGCCCTATAGAAAGTATATAGTAGAGCAGCAGGGACAGTCCAAAGAGCTATGGCTGGGTTCTCACTGCTTATTAATTAGCCTAATTAGTATTTAAAAGGATCTCTTGGGGGTGAAAGCAGTGTTAGGCAAGGAGCTTAGAAACCATGGACAATTTAGGGGCCTGCCGTAGCGTGGGATAAAAGCGGCAGTGATAGAGGTGGAGAGTGACAGCCTTGACCTGACTTTCCTTGCCTGGTGCCGAGCTTTCTTCGTAATAATACGAAGATTTAATGTGCCAAACTCTGTGTGTTGGATCCGTGGAGCTAAAGTGTGACATAGAACCCCGGAAAAACAGTTTACTCCTGTGTGCGGACCCAGGGCTGTTGTGTTAGCGCAGCAGCAACGAGGAAAACAGTTGAGCAGAGAGTCTGCTGTAGGATTGCTGTAGCAGGGCTTTGTAAAGGCTTTGCTCCCGCCAGGCGTGATTTGAGACCGACTTGTTGACAAGATCTTTTCTTTAATCCAGATGAAGACATCGGTTTTCATAGGAAAGTCTTTAACATGACATGGCCTCAGCATGACTAGCGAAAATCATCAGTGTTAGTAACGCCGTCATTGCTAAATCCTCTAAATTTAAATAGCATCGAATAATCTGGAGCCTGAATTGGCAGTTGCATAATGATTGATTGCCTGTCATCTCCTCCTGGGCATGGTGTGTTTTGAAACGGGTAAGTGCTGTCAGGGCCCAGCTTAATCTTAAGGAATACAAGACAAAGGGGAAGTTGTTTAAAAGAAGATACTTTCCCTTTGGAGCCCGACAGCTGGCTCCACCTATGGCTGCGCTGCTCATTTATTGCTCTGGAGCAGCGGCTCTGGAGCCTCACTCTTCCAGCTACGTTGAGGAAACCTCTTCTGAAGGTTACAGGGATTTTGATGTCTTAAAAATGGTCCTCTTAAAACATCTATCTTCTGATTCAAGTGTCTACCGAGAGGAAGCAGCAAAGCTCGAGCAGTTGGAGAACGCTGAAACGCAGGCTGGATTCCCTCTCTGTGTGACAAGTGAGAACAGCCTGAGCCCTAATGCAAAATATTTCTGTAAATAATTAAGGTGTTGAATTCAAGAATTACTGAATTTGAATGTTAGGTCCTTCTCTGTTGATCAACAGCTCGCTAAGGTGAGACCGATGACGAATGCTTGACTTGAGACCTTCTTGTTCTCCAGGTGCCTGAGCGGTGAGCCATGCTGGGCCGGAAAACAGGACTCCCCCACGACCTGAACAGCCACCGCCAGCTGAACCAGTCCTACCAGGAGGCTGTGCCCCTGCGGACCAGACCATCCAAGGAGACAGATGTCAGTTTGGAGGTGTTCAGCGGCTCTACGCCTGAAATCAAACAGAGTCGCACCAGAGCCCAGCAGATGCGGGATAGGAAAGGTCGCAAAGCTGACATCAAAGACTCGAACGGGAGAGAGGCAGAAACAATTACCTTTATTTCTGGCACAGCAGAGGCTCCCCCAAACCAGAGCTTCTGCTGTTCCTCTCTGTCTCAGGCCTGGAACACGTACAAGGCTGTTTTCTGTTGTATAGTGACCTGTGGGGGCTGCTTTCAGGACTGCAGTGTCTGTATCCCCTACCCGGGGCCCGCTGAGACCTCCACTGATGATGGAAAGAACGGAGATTATAATGGGCGACTGCCAAACAGCCCCGCCAACGTCTCTCCCACTGAGAAGAACGGGAACCAGATCAAAAAGTCCAGCATGGGTAGCAGTTTCAGTTACCCAGATGTGAAACTGAAGGGTATTCCTGTCTATCAAAACAGGAGCCCCAGCCACCACCTGGAATCGGATTCGTGCTGCAAAGAGCTGCTGCCAGAGAAGCCCTTCAGGAACAGCATAGAAAAGCCACCGCTCCCCAGCAGCCACCGCAGTTCGGAGGAGTATTATTCCTTCCACGAGTCCGACCTGGACATCAGTGAGCTGAACGGTTCCATGTCCAGCAGGGAGATCGACGTCCTGATCTTCAAGAAACTGACGGAGCTCTTCAGCGTCCACCAGATCGACGAGCTGGCGAAGTGCACGTCAGACACTGTCTTCCTGGAGAAGACCAACAAGATCTCGGACCTCATCAATAGCATAACTCAGGACTACAACCTGGACGAGCAGGACGCTGAATGCAGGCTGGTCCGAGGCATCATACGCATCAGCACCCGTAAAAGCAGGGTCCGGCCCCATATTTCTATCCCAGCCAGCCAGAGCCACGAGGAGAAGTCCAGCAGAGGCAACGCACCAGACAGCGGTAATGAAACGATGCTGGAGTCCATGGTCATCAGCCAAGATGGTACGTGCAGGTTCTTTGGTGTTACTGCTTCCGTACGAGAGGGTTATTTTATCAAAGCCATGGAGATGTGGCGATGGAGCAGGGTTGAAAGCTGATGTCTGTCTTCAGGCTGGGCTTTTTTTCCTGGGACGTGTGAATGGAGGGCCTTATGTATCGATATTGTTGGAGACCTCTGCTTCTCACCAGTCACTGCGTTGCGGCTTTCTTGATAGTATCTTTCACTGTCAGTGAAGTTTGTGCTGAGTAATGTGAGGGCTTATTCTGCTGCTACTCCAATGATTCTGGCTTTCCTCTGCACCTCTAAGCTAGGCAGAAAGACCGTGAGTCAAACTTAACTGGTACGACCAGATGAGCTGGCTTGTGCCAGAGGATGTCCAGTTACCAAGCTGGCTCTCTCCCCTGTGTTCTACCAGCGCTCTTTGCTAATGGCACCCTTAGACTACCGTGACAGGGTGCCTCCTTGGAGCCGAGACTTCCTCTACGCGGTGGGGTGAGGAGCAGCCAGGAAATATCCCCACAAAGAGCAGGGAAGGGCTGCCGCCCGAGCGTAAGTGCCTCCTGGCTGTTTCAGGGATGCTTTCCTCCTTGTCTGGAGCAGCCTGAAGTGACTGACCTCCGGAACAGGTTCTGAGAGAGTTTGTTGTAGGAAGACCTTGAAAAGCTGAGTATGGAGGGTACGGGGCCATCCAGAAGTCGTGGAGGAAACCGGGTGGCTCTTGTGCTTTCCAGTTTAACAGTAAGGCTGCTGTTGCTTCCTGGTATTTAGGGACTAATAAAGCTCAGATTACCAAGACAATGGTGGAAGCAATCTGAAGAATCAGACTCTACCTCTCCTATTACCCGAGGGTGGTGCCTTTTGAAGGAGAGCCCTGTGCGTTCCCTGACAGGGATCTTTACTCTTGAGTCATAGCTGCCCATCCTTTCCTGTCCAAACCGGGCCCTCTTGGTTTTCGTTCCAGATTTGGCCGTGCAAATATCGGAAGAAACCCCAGCAGATGTGATAGCCAGGAATATGAGGCGGCACAGCAGCGCAGGTAACGTAGCTGGCCGGGGGTCTTAGCTGCAGCGGCATCACAGGAGTGAGGGGAATGCCCTGAACCTCCCATATTACCTGTGCCTTCAGTTTTCACCAGCTGCACAGGCTGAGCTGACACCTGCCTCTTAGGTTGTCGTAATGGGTGTAGTCCTCTCGAGCTTCAGGAGTGAAGGGAGCTCAGGAGAAATCCTGGGTTGGTGGGTCCTTCTGAAAAAGAATGAAACCCAAGTTTGGAGTGTTTTCTCTGTCCGTGCACCGCGCTTGGCCTGAGAGCTTTCAATCTCTGGGTATCCCGACAAAGTTTGGGGGGGGTATTTGGGGTGTGACCAGCTGAGATCACAGCTGGGTTATGCTGGGAACAAAAGGAACTGTGCAAAAAGGGAAGCAGGGGAGAGTGACGGGCTGTCCCCTGAGCTCTGATCCTCACGGCATGCGTGTTCCACTCCAAAGAGCAGCCCAGGGCTAAAAGACAAGTTTTCTCCTGCGTAATAACAGATCTGTCCTAGAAGATGGTTACAATACAGGCAGGGTTGTTCCCTGCCCGTGGGCTTTGTGTGGCTTTCTCCTCCCTCATGATACACAAAGCCTTTTGTGGCAGCTGCTTGCCTAACTGCCAGGCACTCGGCTGCTACAGTTCACCTTGTCTAATGTCACCATCTCTTCTCTTTCCTCTCCAAGGCTCTCCAACAAGCAGAGATTCTTCTTTCCAAGACACAGAGACTGACTCATCTGGGGCACCTCTGCTTCAGGTGTATTGTTAAGGAAAAGGACCCAAGCAGCAGGCAGGCGTTTCGAGGCTTTGCTGCAATCAGATTTCTCCTCTTTCGATACGGAGCGTGCTATGCCACTTATTTCCCTCCCCCTCCCCCCCGCCCCAGCCTGCC
The DNA here is from genome assembly GCF_964199755.1 of Larus michahellis. Lineage (NCBI taxonomy): Eukaryota > Metazoa > Chordata > Aves > Charadriiformes > Laridae > Larus > Larus michahellis. The sequence continues at coordinate 4,457,844 of NC_133914.1, read as the reverse complement.
CTGACCCTTTGTTGAAGCCAAATTTCTCCTGCTGTCTGAATTTCACCGGATTTTTAATATTTTTTTTGTTGTTGTTGTTGGACAGTATAGAACGTCAAGGAAGTGAACTGTGGAGCTAATGAGCTTGGGAGGTGGCATGTGTGCCCAGGGAGGACAAGATGGACAAGGAAGTATCCGATACCTTGTGCCTCTGTGATTTCCATAGTTCACATTTAGCTTCAGCAACCTCAGTGGCCCAGCCCTTTCCCTGTTTTGAGGATCTGTTGTACAGTTCTTGCTTTCTGGCATTGCATAAGTTAACTTGGGTAGGGAGTAACCGGATGGTGTCTTTGTGTTTGTGCCGATGCTGAGGTGAAGGCCAAGCACCTGCTCTCTAGGGACCCAAATCTCTAGTTAAAGTGGCTGAGATGGTCCTAAAAAAGGTAAGTCCTCTATCCACGGTGTCTGCAGTAGCCAGACCTGCTTCCTTCCTGCTGCCCCTTAGTGTCGTCCTCTCCTTTTGCCCCGTAAGGAGAAGGTTCAGGTAACGTGGTTCATTTAATCTTTGGCCTCTTGGCGTGTCTCCCGAGATAGTGCTGATGGCAGAGGGGTGGGATGTCTGGGCAGCTGTGCCACTCTCGTCACCCGAGACCATGGGGACCAGCTTTGCAGTCACTGCCAGCCTGATGTGAACGGCGGGCAGGAGGTGTTGCTGATGGCATGCGATGACCTGTGACTTGCGTGCCAGGCAGCTCTTCCTCGCTCATCTGCCAAGCCCTCTGCGTTTCCCCGTCACGCCGACTGCTGGGGCAAGCCTTGAACTCGGGTTATGGCAGGTGAAGGAAATAGTCGGTTCATTTTTAGGTTTTTGTAATTAAGAGTGGAGCTGCTTGAAGGGATTTTCCAGCAGAATAAGTCAAAGTGCCTTGCTTTGGAAGGAAAGCCTCCCTTGAGAGTGTCTCCAGGGGGGTCTGCGGGGAACTGCTTGGTCCTGCCTTTTCTCCTGCGGGCACTCGGCGCCTTCTCCCTCCCTTTGCTCCCCTCTAACAGCCGGGCAGAAGCAGGAGATGTGGAATCGCTGCCCCGAGGGCACGGCGCCAGGCGACCTTGAGGGCTGCAGCATTGCAGCAGGAAGAAGCTGTATTTTACCGGTGTTGCCACTTGGTTGTTTATCATAAAGTAAACACGTGAAGCCATGGGACTTGTTTATACATTCGGGTGCCCTTGGACGTGAATAGAAAATGCTTAGTTGAATTTACCAGCCGTAGAATAAACCCACCCACTCTTTTCTGGGGGAGAGGGAAACCAAAAGAGGCCCCGTGCTTTGGTGTGGACCGTGTTTTTGTGCCTTAGTTGGACTGAAATGTGCCTTAATTGGAATGAAATGTGCCTTAATTGGACTGAAATGTGCCTTTATTTCATAGCCTGTGATTACTCTTCAAAAGGTCGGGTAGGGGGGAGAGGATTTAATTCCTCACATGAGCCGTCAGGCTTACTTAAATCAGCCAAAGCCCTTTGAAATGTACAGTTCAAGTCCCTGTTAGAGCCTGTTTTTGTAAACTGCTTGCGTTTCAGAGCGTGCTTTCATAAATCACGGACATTATTGAGACCACACCTTGAGACACTGATGGAGAATGATTTTTGAAAAGAAAGGGGAGAGACTGAGACTTGGATTTGGCTTCCCCTCCTCGCTTTGTTTTTTAAAGCTGGCGGTTTGTGAAAAATCCCGTTTATGCAAGGAAGAGACTTGAAGCAAGGCCAGCCCGGGACTCCCAGAGGGGCTGCGTTTGGGTCACCTCCTTCCGAATGCCACACGTACCGATGGACCCGTTTGGCTTTTCCTGCTTCTGAATGGCTTCGTGACATACGTATTGGGACAAGTTTACTTAAACCTGTGCACTGAGGCGTCAGCATGGGTCACGCTGACACGTAGCTCTGTGGTCTGGGCGCTGGAGCTTTGGAGGCGAGGGGCGAAAGAGCTGCCGATCGCTATTACAGATGCAATAGGACATTTTTTTTATGTTTAGTCTGTGTACCAAGAGTGAACGTGTATGGATTAAGCTTGCAAAAAAAAAAACCCCAAAAAAACCCCAAAAACTCACTAGGAGGAAGACTGTCAACTCGATGGTCTCTGAAGCTGGTGCACCTGTGGTGTCTTACGGGATTCTTTTGCACTCCTTGGCCTTAAACATCTGATTCGGTCTTTTTTATAAAGCAAAAGATGTTGCTCTTTACCTGTGCTGTGTCTTCTACGTTCCTGCTTGCATCCGTTCGGGGAGAGCATCCCTCAGCGGAGGGAGCCTGGGCCAGGCTGGGGGGGAGTCACGCAGGGGGGTTGCTGATCCCTGCTTTCCCAGCAGCACACGGATAACGATATTTTCATCCATTTGGCAGCTCTTGCCCATGCCCGGGGCAGCGGGGGGGGGCGGGGGGGGATTGTTCAGGGCATTGAATGCCGGGCTGGTGCGTGGGACACGGGGAAGCTGGGAGCAAATAAAGGGCCTCCTTGGGAAGCGCCCGTTTGCATGCAGGGAAACCCGAACCTTCGCCGAGGGGCGATGCTGGAACTGAGCGCCGGAAAAAGTGAGCCTGGGGGGAGAATTTTCAACTCGTTCCCTGTGCTGTAGACGACGGTTGCTAGAAAACGTAAGAATCGCTGCGGAGCGGCTGCTGGCCCTGATGGCGGGGCAGGATCCGCTTGGGGAGGGAGGTTGGCTCGGTCTCTGCCCCTGTGACTTGAAGGACCAGTTTGGCGCTTTCTAATTTCACCACAAAAACTCAGCCGATAACCTGCAGAGCTCCATTGCCTGCCGCTGACCTCCCCTCGCCCTCCCCGGGCAGAGGACGGTGGGGAGGTGATCGTGGGTGAGTTGGTGTTTTTTTTTTTCCGCCCCCGGGCGCACAGGACCAACGCCGGTGCACAGGGCGGATGGCGTGAAGGATTGGCACTAACCCCGTCTTTTTTTTTTTTTTTTTTTTCCTCCTTAAATTCGGTCTGTTAAGGACTTGTGATCCTTTTCTAGTCCGTGCAGAAGACCGAGCCCAAACTTGAGTCCTGGGCATGGTCTCCTGCCTGTTCTCTCCCAATTTTGTTAAACAAAGACCGAGCTCAACCTGGCCGGCCACCCTTCGGCAGCAGGCGGAGTCCACGGCAGTTGTGCCAGAGATGTGTTTCCTTCCTGGAAGGATTTTAAAGCCCGCAACAGGTAAACGCTGCCTTCTCTCGGCTGGGAAGGGTCTCCAAGGAGACGGTTTTGTGCCCGGGACCCCTCGAACCAGCTGGTTGGGGCCCCAGGGAAATGCAGCAAAGGCTGCCGGCAGCAGCGTGCTGGCCAACCTCCAGCACCCTTGCGCGGGGACGTGGCCGTGTCACTGCTGTCTCTGCTGTCCCCACCTCCTCCTAAGCCGTCCTGCCAGTTCCCCCTGCAAGTCTGGGCCGTGTTTGTCTGCCCTCTGCCTCCCCTTCCTCTCTAAATTTCTCCAGCGCTTTTCCTGGAAGGGGTTAGTCTTCCCTCAACGCTCATTCAGGCAGCTGGAGCGACCCTGGGGCTGTAACTTGCCCTGGGGCTTCTGCTTCTCTCCGGCACGTTGAATCCCGGGGGAAAGGCTGTTTCTGGAGGCTCGGGGTCCAACCGCTGCTCAGTGGGGCTCTGTCTGCTGGGGGCCCAGCACGGGAGCTCGTCCCCCGCTCCAAATTGCTGTTTCCCAACCAGCTGCCCGCTTCAAAAACTCCTGCTGCGAGATCGTTGCGATTCCTGGAAATACTTGAAAACTCGACATTTAAAACTACGATCCCGCAGTCTCTGCGGTCGGTCCTGTGTTCAGCAGCTCTCCTGCTTTTGAGTTGGCTGCGTGGGTGATGGGTTTCCTTCCTCACGGCCGCACGTGGAACGAATCCACAGGGGGTTTTTTTTTGCCTGCTGAAGGTCGTGTTGGCTGCCGACGAGGCTGTCGTGGCTGTTGCCGTAGCGGTTTTTGCTCTGTTGAGGGTTCTGCCGAGTGCTCTGGCAGAAAGAGTTTGTTGTCCAAGCGGAAATCTTAGAAACATGAGAGCCCTTTACCTGGCCGCACGCATGTAAACATGCTCTTTTCGTGCAGGTACTTCCTTTTGGGAGCCTGACTCAGCACCTTTCTTTTTCCTGAAGACATTGTTTGATTTTTTTTTTTTTTTTTTTTTTTTTTTTTTTTTAATTGGGCTTGGTTTGGCCAGGAGCATCTCCGGAGACTCACGCTTGTCCGTGTGTCCTCGCCCTGCTGCAGAAGTGCTGCTCTTTAGTACGGTGACTTCGGTAGGACGGGCTATCGTGCGCAGCCCAAGCCGCCCCACCGCCCCCGGTTCCTTGGGGCGCAGGTTAAGGAAGGTCAGCAGCTCTGCTGGGAACGGGTGCGTGAGGCTTTGAGCGTTAAAGAAATTCGTTTTCCCTGAATGGAATGACTTATTTCAGTGTGGGCTGGAAGTTAGAAAGCAGACAGCCTGACCCTGATTCTTTACGGCCTGGTCCTTAGTAACAGAGGAGCTGTGGCTCCTCCTCAAAGTAAGCCGTAACGTTAAATACCCGGTGCCTCCCCTTCCCTCTTCGGGGTTTTCTTCTTTCGTTGCTCTTTCCAAAGCAGTCCTGCAGTCTGGGCCCTTTCCCAAAGGATCTGAGCTGCAATATTCATTAATAAAAGTTGAGCCAAGAGGTGTTTTCAGACAGGGGGGGAAAAAAAAAAAAACAAACCACCAAAAAAAAACCAAAACCCAGGGGGAACTTTACTTTTCCCATATGGAAAGCTCTCTGCAGAGCCTGTCTGCCTTCCAGGTTTTCTTTTAAAGGACGTGAGAAGGGGCCCAGCAGCGAGGGAGCGATGGCTGGAGGGTGCAGGAGCTTCGGGCTGCGCTGGTGGCCGCGGCTCCGGCGGGTGGCAGCACCGAAACGGCTTCTCCGGGTGACTCGACACGGGCGTGGAACGGCAAAGGGACCTTCATCGCCTGCCACCCTCCAGCACGGTCCTCCCCGGTTCTGCTGGGGCCCGGGCAGGGAAACAGCTGCTGGGAGTCACAAGGATGTGTTGGTAGGGTTCGGTTCCCAATGTCCCTCGGGATTTGGGTGGTGGGATGTGGTGCCTGGCATTTCCCTGCCATGGTCACAAGGACAAGGCCACAGTCTGGGTCTCGGGTAGCTCAGGTTGAGGTGGGGATTCACATTCTTTAAGCCACTTTCGCAGCGGCTCGGACCGGAGCTACCCTGCCCTGGCGTGGGTTATTCCAGGGGAAACCGCCTTCTGGAAGCAAAAGGGTGCTTCTGATTCACCTCGGCCTGGGGAAAGTCGGTGGCAGCTGGGTGTTTGCAGAGGACAAGGCCGTCAGGAGAAACACCTTCTGTTCCGCTGGCCGGCAGGGTTGAAGTCCAGGGGTAGCACTGGGATCAACCGCCGTTCACAAACACAGCCCCGGACATTCACCTGCCGGGGTGTTCAGAGCTGCAGTTACGGCCCTGCGCTCCCAGGACTGTTTGCCTTTTCCCCTGACCCGCGTGAAAGGCAAAATGACACTCCTTCACCCCCCAGAAAATCTCCTCCGGGGTTCCTGCCGCTACCTTTTCTCTGTCTTAACTGTCCTCTCTCAGCTGCTCCCCAACCTGCCTCCTGCCAGTAGCACCCACCAGAGCTAAACCTGGAAAAATCGGGAGTTTCACAGCCGTGATCACCCCAAGCGCTGCCCTGGCTCCCACAAACCACAGCCCTGCAGGGGCCGAGGACAGGGACAGCCACCCAGATTTCGGTTTTGGTAACGCTGTGGGAGCCCTGCACTTAAACATGCAGCACAACGCTGCGTAACGGCGACCCGCTGAGCCTACGGCTGCCACCGCGCTCCTGGATCCAGCTGTTAGCAATCGGATCAGGTCGGGCTCGGGGTTTCTGGTGTTGGTTGCAGGGCTGAGGAGGTAACGGGGAAATAACGAAGCCGCAGGACGGGTTCGGGGTGGTGCCGTGAAGCACGCACACAGCCCGTTTGCTGCCCCGGTGCCTGCCTGTGCTCGTTCCTTAGGAGGGACTGGTGGCCGGGTGTGGGTCCCGCTGCAGGTGCTGAGCCCGGCCGGCTCCCCTGATCTCCAGCCACTCCAGGGAGCAGCAGCAGAGCTCACACACCACCGAGAACAGGGTGAGACTTGTCACACGCCTGGAAGAGCAGCTCGGCCCTCCCAGCTCACCACGGTTCAGCACAGACGCTGGCAGGTACGCTCACTCCAGGGCTGAGGGCCACTGAAGCCACCAGTTTTTTTTGTTGGTTTTTTTTTTTTAACAAGACCAGGAGAGCCTGGTGGTTTATCAGGGCCAAAGCACAGCCGGGCAAACACGTGCGGGGTGAGCTGTAAGACGAACAGCCAGGAGGCTCCAGACGAGAGGCAGATGCCCGGACCTGGGCCCTTGCTCGCCCACAAGGTCACTGCTCACCTGGGCGGGTGCTGGTTTTTGACCCCCAAGAGCCTATAAAACTGGGAGACTAAATGCAAACAATGTCCTACTACTCAAAAACAACAACAAAAAAAACCCAACAACAACAAAAATTAAAAACACACCAGGTGCAATGCCAGGCTGGACTTTGCCCAAGGAGGTTTTTCAGCCGTTTGTGCCCACTCCCTCCGGAAGGAGATGGAAACATTTTGGGGTGCCAGAGGCAAGAACCACAACAGCAGGGACCAGGAGTAGCCCGTTAAGGACTGACAGGAGCCCGGGCTTTTGTGACACTCTACTCGTTAGCTCGTCATAAAGCAGACCTGGGGCAAGGGTGGCTTCCTCCGTTCAGTCACGCGCTGCTACGTGGAGAGTGGAGCCTGGAGCAATGAGCCTTGGGTCATCCCCGAGTGTTGAAGCTGGTCACGGAGTTTGTCAGCGCGACACGCAGCTCCAACGGCCTCTCCTTAGCCGGGGAGCGAACATCAGTCCAGAGCAGGGAGCCCGAGAGGCATTTACAGGCGGCTGCAGAGAGCATCACCCCCAGCCCTGCCAGGCAGAACCCCCCCGCCGCCCCCAGCACCCTCATTCCCAGGCGCTGCCCCCTCCCCAGCTCATATTCCCCTCTGCGGAAGAAATCACACGCTCTGCCTGGAAATACGCCACTTGTTTTTTTTTTTTTTCCTTTATGTTGCACTGCAATTTTAACGAAGGTACGAACATGCAGAGTAATGCCGCTTGTCAGCGGGAGCTCAGAAGAGAACGCAGCGATGCCTGTCAGCAGTCAGCGAGGAGAGAGGCTCTTGGAAAAGGGGCAGGAGACGCACTCCCAGCAAGAACAGCACCCCCAGAGACCCCCAACATCCTCTCCCTTGCCCACAACCACAGACTCCAGCCTTCCCTTGCTGTAGGACAGCAGGACACAGCAGGACAACCTCTCCAGCTGCGATGGCAGCCTTCCCTTGCGCCCTGCGGGGCCCAGTCTGTTCCACTTCTGGCAAGAACAGAAGCAGCAGCAGGGAGGAGGCGAGGCTGTCTCTACTGCAATAGCTGGGTTTTTTTAAGGCTGGTGGTTTTCCCTTCCCAAGGAGGCAGAAGGAGAATTGTTTTACAAAACAAACTGGACCTTGTTGTCACGGGAGAGCAGGAAAACCAAAGGAAAGGGAGTAAAAGCTCAGGAGTTTCTGCTACCAAACTGAAATGGCAAAGAGCGCGTTAGCAGCTCCGAAGGGCCAGGAGCTGAAGCTAAGCGATACATTAAGGGTATGTCCTAAAACCCCGCAAGCCTGGCTCTTGTAGCCCTAACACCCTTTTTGCTCTAACCCCTCCTCTCCTAACTGCCGCCTGGGAAGTGTCGCAGATGGCTCCGGCTGGAGCTGCTGCAGGACGACTCTGTGGCCTTGCGTTCTGCTCAACACGGGACAAGTGAGGACGACTTCACGAAGCTGCCTCCACAGCAAGCTCGGGCGGGGATGCTGGGAGTGTTCACCTGCCCAAGGTAAGGGATCCCTACATGTTTGGCAATACGTATCCTGCCCCATTCGACCGGCTGACTGAAAGAGGGGGGGAGAAGGGGAGGGCTCAGTTGAATTTTGCCTTTGAAAAGTCCATTTCTGGATGCTGTTCCATGAACCTGCAAGAAAAAAAAAAAAGACAAGAGCGTGGGTGTGAGTCAGCAGGAGCCAGAGAGCAGCTCGGGGACGGGGGTAAGGCATCCCTACTTCCCGCATTATCAAGTTGGCTTCCTCCCCACGCCTTCCGCAGCAGGGACTGTTTTTCTGAGCTCCTTAGGACACACTCCCCGTACTACAAACACATTTCCTCGGGTCAGTGGTATCAGCAATTCGTACCGGCCATCAAGGTCAGCAAGTCCAGACACATGGGAGTTATTAATTATCAAACACACACCCTTTAACTGTTACCTCTCGGACGGACACGTAGCAGCTACGAGACTGATTATGGGGCAGAGGGGAGATTGTGAGGGCAGATTACGATTTAAGCTCAAACTTGTGAGCGTTGCTGGAGACGCGGGGAATGTCTCCAGTGCTGCGACAGTGAAAACTCACGAAGGACGTGACCAGAGAACTCTGGTTTCAGGCGAGGTGCAACCTGATTTCAAACGTACGGCGATCCCAGCAGATAGGACTGTTTGGACTCGGGTTGCCACATCAGAAAGTTCTGGGAAGGCTATGCTGTCCCTACGAGCGATTAGCGCACGCAGAACCTCCTGGCTTCCTCCTCTGCCCTGCGGTTCACCAAGGGATACAAACATAACCGTGGGGGGGATTCACGCACAAAGGGCAAGTAAAGGCAGGCCTCTTGTCTGCCTCAGTGCTCTCATCTCACGGTTTGCCCTGAAACGCCACCGCCGCGTTTCCACCTTCCCTTTCCACGGAAATATGTGCTGCAAGAATCGTGTCCTCGTTTAGCGGCCAGGAGGGGCTTCACTGGCAGAGATTAGGTCCCAACCTGGGTGACACCGAGTCTACTTTGGCCTGAACAAAGTCTAAACTTCCTATCCATTCTTTACCAGCCAGTCCGTGCACAAGCCAAACTTCCAGAGCCACTGGACCAGTGACCTTGCCAACGAGGTATCCTGTACGTGGACTTCCCAAGAGGAGAGGGCTCCCTCCCTTTCTACCAACTCAACAGACAGGCACTAAGGAAGTCTGGTCTCTGCTCTAGAACAGTTGCACGCTGGGCTGTAGCTGGCACACTGATCAGTGAAGCTTCTGCCGCTCCAGATAAGCCAAGGAAGAAAAGGAGTCGGGCCTGCTACGCTAATCCTCCTTCCAATCCTGAGATAAGATGTGGGCTTGCACTTGCTGAAGAAGCTGCATGACCCAGAATTGCCTCCATGCCTTCCCAAACGGCCTTGGGAGCTCCGTGAGTAATTCTCCTGCCAAGGTGCGTTTTATGCCAAACAGGGCAATAAAGACATAAAAGTGCTATTGGCTTGGAGACAGCTGTCTGGTGGCAGGTGTGTAGGGAGGGGTGATTATCTGGGCTACTGGGTAGAGGGAGATTAGAAAACAATCAAGACCATGTTAAAGTTCAGTAGAGATGGTACCTCCAGTCCCAAACATGCTTTCTGGACTTGAAATCATCAGATTAAGACAATTTCAGAGCTAGGCTATTACCACAATTTCCCGTTATGCTTTCTACCCCCACGGGCTTTTATAGATACTGGTGGTTGGCCAACGATTCAATGACCACGTAACTGCAGAAGGGAACACCGGGAGGATTGAAGGCCGACCTGTTTTCTGCTCACGTATTGTGTCAAAGAGGAAGAGAAGGAGCCTGGGAAAGCAAACACCCACAAATTAACGAGGCTTACGCACTTTTTCAAAATGTCTTGCTTCTTCTGTTCATCAGATGTGGGGAGGCCCATGGATTTTTGTCGTTGATCGTACATCATTTTCTCTACCATACTGCGAGTCTCGCTGTCCAGGTCCGACAACTAAAAGCAAGGAATTCTATCAAAATTGGAGTAACTTGTCTCAACCCATACGCACACCCTGCTTGCAGAGAACACGGATACGTTGAGGTTACGCTATGCTGGGCGCACGGGCTGCAGAAATACTTATACAGACACTAATCTATAGACTCGGCTTCATTCATTTAAACTTTTGGGGGCACTTATGTTATGTGATAGCATCACATGCAGCAGCACTCTCAGTACGGGTTTTACACTGGTAAAAAAACAAGAGGTAGAAGTTGTACGTGAGCCAAGTGCGAGCACATTTCTGAGAAGGCTCCATTCAGTAAAACTGGGGGAGTTCTTACCTTTGAATTTTCTGGACAAATTTTCTTGGTGTTGATTTCTGGGTCTGTGGAGACTAGTTTGTTCCACCATTCCATCTTGTTGATCTGAAGAAGCAAAAAATATTTTACTTTTTCCTGAGCTTGTTCTAGGAATTGTTAAGTCTCAGTCACAGGAAAAAGCTGCTGGAATCAAACTTTATTTGACAGTTTTCTAAGTGTCAGCGGAATCTGAACATGGATAAAGGGTACTACGTTCATTTTGAACCACTTTAGGTAGCTTGAATTTCCACAACTGGGAAATCTGAGATGTCACGTTTGGCATGACATAAATGGGATTACAAACAAATCACCAGATTTGCCCAGAAGGGACACAATGAGGGACACAATAAGCAAAAAGGTCTGTCCCTGGATTTTCATGTCCCTAACAGATGTCAAAACATGGCATCGTTCCATTAAGGAAAAACTTCTAAAATGACTGCGTTCCTCCCAGCTTTTTCCTGAACTGCTGAGCAATCAATTGGATATCCTGGATTAGCGTGAGGTTAGGCTGAGAACAGGGGGAATGTGCAATACCCTGCTTCCAACAGCATCACTGACATCGTACCGACGATAAGCACAGCATGGTTCTTCTGTTTCAGCTGACAAAGCCCAGGGCTTTTACAGGTTTTGTCAGACTCTTGTTTCACCAGGGAAGAGGCAGATAAGCCTAAATCTTTCCCGATTCATTCTGCTTTACCTTCTCCAGGTGCACGGTGACTGTTTTACCGTCTTCAATCAGCCAGGAGCTCTCCTCCACCTTCACTTCATTGAAAAGCTCTCCATCGATGACAGGCGAATGGCCCTTCAGGCCAACTTTGAGGTGCCGTCTCTGGATATCCACCACCACGTCCTTGCCCTTCAACCTGAAGTTCACCTTGAAAGGGATGGCCAGCTGGACCAGCCAAAGATCACAGTTGAGGAGCTGAGCAGTGAAGCCGCTCCTTACCCTCTTGTGCCGCTACTGTAAGATTTTTTTTGCCTTGGTTTCACCAGAATAAGACAGAGCACGCGATATTTTCCTTGGGGTACTGAGTGAGCGGGAGGTGAAAGGATGGGTTTGGCAACAGGATGGCCAATACCTCAAAGGTATCATAAAAAGGGAAGCAGATTTTAATGCCTTGTTTAAACAAGACCAAGTTTTGCCAAAATTAACTACAGCTTCTGGGCATTTTATTTAGTTACCAAGCTCTCCCCTAGCTATTGAAATGCTGCCCTTAAGTACAACTAACAACTTCCACAGACAACTGAGATACAGGGCATCAGCTCCACCATTCTTCCCAGCACCTACACTTATTCCCTAGCTCAGATTCCTCTGATCCGGGTAACAAGGCAATACTTACATCCAGTTCTGAAAGAGTCTGTGTCCATCTATAATTTGGAAGGTCAGCTCCATTGCCAGTGTTGGGTTTAAGTTTTCCCTTATCCTTCTCATCTTCCTCTTCGTCATCTGTACCCTAAGCAACCAATTTAAAGTGTAAAGAAGCTTTTCAAGTTTCCATATATCACTTGTAACAACAGTTCTTGGATTTTATAAGAATTTCAGGTCAGCTGCACATATTTGACATTTACATAAATTTAGCCCCAAATGAATAGGTGTTTCTGTTAAAACATAATTACAAAAAAGGAAAGCAAAACAAAACACAAAAAACCCTCCATTGAAATCTTTGGGAATTAAGTGTGTATTGTCAACGTATTCCCTCACATTTACAGGAGTTCTCATGGTTGTGCAGAAACTTATTTCTCTCCGACTAAAATAAAGTCCCTAGATGAGCTTTACCTGTTTGTTAGAATCCGAAGATTCACCTTCATCCTCCGCGGGTTTCACTGGGACGCTGTTAACCTGTCCTTGTGCCTCTTTTTTCTGTTTAAAAAGAGAAGGAACGCGCTCAGCCAAGTGTTGGCTCTTTGCGTAACTTGCTGATCTGACACTAGGTGGCCTCAGCCTCTTCAGCTGAAACTAAAGGGCCGGACGCAGAACTACACCCAAGACGGATGGGGAATTTTCAGCCCTCAGAAGAGCGTTAAGAGGAAAGTGGTACTGCCGAGGGGAAGAATCCCTTGGTCCTCATATTTTGAGGACTGTAGCAGAGAGTGTTGCTACAATCGGAGAGCTTGCTGAAGGCTGAAAGGCAAAGTGAGTTATGGGAGAATCCACATGCAAATGCAATGGTGTGGCCTCGGCTAATTTCATTTCGAAGCACGTCAGTCTGGTGGTCCCAGCACTGCAAAGGAACAAGCCTTGAGCCATTTTAAGCACCTGCCGCTATCTGAGCTACACGCAGGCCAGCGGAGGAGATGACCTAGATGGTACCTGCAGGTGCCAGACACCGCTCTCACCTGATCGATTTCCAGCTGCAGCCTTTCTGCTTCCTCATCTGTAAGTTCTTTAATCCTTGGCTCATTTGCTTCTTGCTTTTCTTTAGCGAGTTTTGCGGCTCTCTCCGCCTTCTCACGCCGCTCTGCCTCTTGACGAGCTTTTTTCTCTTTCCGTTCCTTCTGAGCTAGTTTGTTGTGATGGTTGAAGGTATCTGTGATCAGCTGAAAGAGAGGTACACATGTCAAAGGGTTTTTTAAAAAAAAAATTACCACTTTTTCAAACCCAAATGAAGCCAACTCACTGCCTACTGAGGAGCACGAGAACATTTGTTAGTTGTACAGATGTTGTGACTTTTCCCTTCGTTTTCACTCTAGTCTTTTGACTGAAAATCTAGAGTAGGGGAAAACTCAAAATATTGAAGTGTAGCCCTCCCTAGTTCTTCCTTGCACAGGGAGCATATTTCCATGGAGATAACAGAGAAATGAAAATTCTCCATTTGATTTGGCTTTTGTGCAATTCCAGCAGGACGAGCAGATGCCTAACCCAGACATTTGACAGCTACGCCATACATCTAGGATAGCTGGAAGAATGGAGACGCTGGATCCAAGTTTTTTTACCTACTTCTGACCTTTCCCACAACTGGGCTTTTCCCCAGGCACTAGACGGAGATTCAGCATCATGATTTAGAGGAGAAACATCTGAAAAGCTCGGTGTTTTACACTTAGGGGCAAGTTCCTACAGAAATCTTTGCTTCAAAGCTCACACCAAATTCTCATGTTGTTGTGACTATGAAAAGCAAAATCTCAAGGTCTGTGATGCAAACGGCCGTACTGCTCAGGGGGAGAGCTGAGTACACAGGCAGGAAGCCAGAGCAATTGCCCTGTGGTCGATAACACCAGCAGCGCTGTGCAAAGCAGCACGTATGAGAACCGAAGTCTGCTCCAGAAAACAATATAGAGAAAGGGAATCCGCGTGGAGACAGTTTTCAGACTGGTTTTTATATACCCCAGAAACTTCGGGGGGGAATGAGCACCTCTCCGGAGCAACTCAAAGCATCCACGCCTCCTGGTCTTGTAACCAACCACCAAGTATTTCTGCTTTGTTTTAAAGCAGAAAGCAAGATTTATTTACACAACGTGAGTCCACTGTCTCCTAGGATACAGAATTCAAGATGTGCATCTCCCAGCCTCTGTTCCTCACTCCACGATGATCCACTGGGAGCAAACTATTTACACTGCCTGAGCTTGTCAGCGTGCACACACCGCACTTCGCTCGACCTACCACCACACCCCCCTCCTCACCCTACACCACAAGGGCTTCTCAAATGCCACCCCATAAAAGACGACCACTTTCCCACCCTCTCTTTCTCTTTGATGCCAAAGGGCGAGCAGGACTGGGGAAGCAGCTTCTTCAATTTTTGTTGTGGTTACTATGGTGTCAAGCGACTCTGTATGGAGCACCTTTTCGAAAGAACATAAAGCATTTTAACAGCTACCACCCAAGGACACAAACACTTCTCTTTTACAGGCACAGAGAGGGATTCGCTATGGAACTGCCAATGTTTGGAGGTAGCCAGCACCTCCAAAAGCACCAGCCAGCGCTCATCTCTGAAATGCTACTCAGGGTTTCACTCCCTGGGAGCACACAGTCCCCAGGAATTTGGGAAGATTTGCTCTCCAGTCTAAGAAAAACAGCAGTAGGCTTCATCTTTCTTACCTTCCCTTATCTGCCTTAGTCTTACCACTTTAGAGACGAGACAGAGTGCGTTATATACTGTGTTAGCAATTAATATCTGCGCTAACACATATTACGCGGCAGCAATGCCTGCTTTGCTGGTGGAGTTCCAGTATCCAGGAAGGGGAACAGCTGTTATACTGGTAAATACAAGCAAGAAATCTTCAGCAAGTCTGGGCAGTTTGCGTTTGAATGCTCTGGTTCTTACTTCCTGAGAGTGAAACAATTTATTTTTTCAGCTCTCGAGCTGGGTGAGGAATACCTGCTGGATAGGAGTTTCTCAGGCTGCCAATGAGGCCACCAAGACCCCCAGGCTTCCTCCCCACCACGCTCGCTCCGTACAGGTACCATAGCCCCGAGACAAAGGTGCAGCCGCATGTGCAGAGCTGTGGACTTTGTGCTTTTTTCTGAGATGAACAAACAAGGTAAGCTGAGGTTATCAGCACCGCGGTGTCTGTCACCGTTAAGTCACTCTGTCTGCCAGATTTGCTTTCCAAACAAGCCTTTGGCCAAAGTGTGGCAAAAAAAAAAAAAAGTGCCATCAATACCATTCGAACAAGCAATCATGTGTGCCTCACCTTGCTTGAGTGATGCTTCATCAGCATCACGAGCTGCCAGTCCCCAAGTGCACTATAATGCTTTGAGTTATTCAGGCAGGGAAGTCTTAGCATGGCACAGATATGGGTGGCATGAAAGTTAGAAGACATAAAAGCTTGAGGATTTGGGGTTTTTTACCTTCTCTGCTACTCCGTCTTCTCCACCGGTGAAGAAATCTGTTTTACGCCTCAGGAAGCTAAAGAACGTGTTCACAAGCTGCAGAGGAAACGGAGAGGGGAGTGGAAGAAGGGGAGAGAAAAAAAAGCAGTGAGAATACATCACTCCAAGCCACCTCGTGTCTTTTGAACAGCCTGTATTCCTTGTATTCCCTATCTGTGTCTGTGCCAGGATCCTACTGAAATCAGCCCCCTGACTGTTTCCCACTGAAAATATCCAGTGGCTTTGGTGGAGATCCAGCTCCTGGATGCCCGCTTTTCAGAAGGGGCATTTGTGTGGTTTACATGAAGAAGGGGTAAGCAGTTTATTATCTCTGGTCACCTTGGAGGTACACCTACTCCAACACCCCAGGATGTTCTTTAGATCCATCCGAGGCAGGAATTTGGATATGTATGTATACATATTTGTACGTAGATATACATGTATACCATGATTTGATTCCTAAAGCCTTACAGTGTGCAAACTCACCCTTCACAGATCCGTGGCCTCTTTATTTTCACAAAAGACTAAAATTTGTTTCCTGCCAGATACCGCCAATGAACTAGTAATTGTGAACTGGCATCCCCACAAAACCCCTATGGAAATCTATACTCTCAGTGGACTTGGCATATCTTTTGTGGGTTTCTTTCCCCAGGAATTCTGTCCTGTTAGTATTTCAGAGGTTTCACTACAGCACGAGGAGCTCTTATTAGCACTGTTTCCCCAAATCGTTTGCTCATGGGACATTCCCACGCTCTCCGGCCCACCTGGACCCCCAGAGCACCCAGCCAGAGTCAGCAGAGCCCCAGAGGGCAGGAGGGGAGCCACGTTCACGTTCAAACCCACTCCATGGTTGAGTGTCTCAGGGGCCCGTTACCAGGTGGTTGTGCTGGGAAACAGGGACAGGGGGACACGGTCCCCCTCCCTGCAGTATTTCGCTTTGCTGAGACCGAGCACTGGGGGCCCGGAGGCGGCAGGAGCCGGGGTGCATGGCCGCAGCTCCTCAGCCCCTCGTTACTGTCACACTGATTAATTAGCGCCTTCTCCCCGCCCCCCCCCGGTTATAGCCGCTCCCGGGGCGGGGAGGACACGTGCCTCCCGTGCCGCATGTGCACCGACCGGGGAGGGCCGGGACCGGGGAGGGCCGGGACCGGGCCGCCGCCGCCACCTCTGTTGGCTCCTCCCCGTTACCCCCCCCCGCCCCATCTCCCCCAGGAATACGGGAAAGCTTCCACCGCCCCATCCCGGGCCCGGCGGCGCTACCTCGCGCACGCCGCCCTGGTGCTGCTGGGCCATGGCGAGGAACATGCCATCGAAGCGGTCCTCCTGCTCCGCCGCCTCCTCCGCGCTCAGCCCCATCCTGCCCGCCACCACCACCGCACCGACGGCCTCAACCCCTCACGCCGGCGCCCGGTAGCGGAAGCGGAGAGACCGGAAGCACTCTCCCACTTCCCGTTACTGGCCAATCCGCGAAGAGAGCGGCGGGGATGGGCGCTGCGATTGGTCTGGGCCGCGGTCAATCCGAAGGAGGGAGGCGGGACGCCAGGCGCAGGGTGCGGTTGCCATGGCGACGGGCCGTCCGGGCCCGGTGTCCCCCCATGGCGGGCCGAGGCCTGGGTCTGGCCCGTCCCCGGCTGAGGCACCGCCGTCCCCGGGGGGATCCCTCACACGGCCACCAGCCCCCCCGGAGATCGGTGACGAGAAATTCTTCCATTCCTGCTGGTCAACGGATAAAAATACCAGGTAATTCATAGAATGTTTCCACTGTGCGTCCCTGTGCGAGCTCTGTCATAGAATCATAGATTGGTTAGAGTTGGAAGGGACCTTAAAGATCATCCAGTGCCACCCCCTGCCCTGGGCAGGGACACCTCCCACCAGCCCAGGTTGCTCCAAGCCCCGTCCAACCTGGCCTTGAACCCCTCCAGGGATGGGGCAACCACAGCTTCTCTGGGCAACCTGGGCCAGGGGCTCACCACCCTCAGAGTGAAAAATTTCTTCCTCAGTACTCATCTAAATCTCCCCTCTTCCAGTTTAAAACTGTTCCCCCTCATCCCATGCTTCCCCTCCCTGCTCCAGAGTCCCTCCCCAGCTTTCCTGGAGCCCCTTTAGGGACTGGAAGGGGCTGGAAGGTGTCCCCGGAGCCTTCTCTTCTCCAGGCTGAACCCCCCCAGCTCTCTCAGCCTGTCCCCACAGCAGAGGGGCTCCAGCCCTCCCAGCATCTCCGGGGCCTCCTCTGGCCCCGCTCCAACAGCTCCGTGTCCTTCTGATATTGGTGCCCCAGAGCTGGAGGCAGCACTGCAGGGGGGTCTCCCCAGGGCAAAGCAGAGGGGCAGGATCCCCCCCCTCGCCCTGCTGCCCACGCTGCTGGGGATGCAGCCCAGGAGGTGGGTGGCTTTCTGGGCTGCCAGTGCATGTTGGCAGGTTGTTTTGAGCTTCTCATCCACCAACACCCCAAGTCCTTCCCCTCAGGGCTGCTCTCCAGCCATTCTCTGCCCAGCCTGGATTTGTGCTGGTGATTGCCCCAACCCACGTGCAGGACCTTGCACTTGGCCAGGCTTGAACTTCATGAGGTTTGCGCAGCTCTCAAACCTGTCCAGGTCCCTCAGGATGGCATCCCTTCCCTCTAGCATGTAGACCACTCCACACAGCTTGGTATCATTGTCAAAATTGCTAAGGGTGCATTCAATCTCACTGTCCATGTTGCCGACAAAGATGTTAAATAGCACTGGTCCCGGTACCAACCCCCAAGGAACACCGCTTGTCACTGGTTACCACTTGGACATCGAGCTATTGACTGCCACTCTTTGAGTGCGGCCATCCAGCCAATTCCTTATCCACCTTATTATTTAAGGTGAAAATCTGAGAATTTGCTCTTTGTCGCCCTACCTTTCCTCAGAGACACGCGAACCAATGGGCCCTGCCTGGGTTTCACTATTACAGTCCATCGGTTTGCTGAGTTTCTCTTCCCTGACTGTAACAACACGAGTCTCCTGTCAGCAAGGTTAGGCAAACAGCTGCTGATAAAACGACTTCCAGGTTGCTCTTTCCAAGGCCGCTGAACACAGGGCCCAGACGAGTGCCCTGTGTGTGTGTGAACCTCCTGGCAGTGACACCTGCCCGATGACAGCACGGGGCCTTGGTGCCATGGTACAGGCCGGGTTAATGACTTTGTTTATACTGTTTGGGTAATCGCGATAAGGCTGCCCAACCCGCTGTCCCCCTCCCTGCACCGCTGGCGCTTCATTGAGAAAACGGCCGTTGACGCCACACAGAGAACTCATTTACCCCAGCCAATCAGCCCAGGGACGGCTGGCTGTTGGTTTTTTTTAATGAGGACCGCTTAATCACAGAGCGGTCAAGGCTGTGGAGGGGTGTTTCATTGGTGGCCCAGCCTTATAAGAGCTGGTTTGAGCAGCTGTGGGCTGGCAGAGCTGGGAGGACAGGGAGAATCCAGCCTGCAACAGAGGGTTTGGGAGGGATTTTACATCTCTCTACTGTAGCAAGAGCTGAATTTTGCCGAGGATCTGGCTGCCCAGCTCAGCTATGACCACCAGCAGCATGGACATGGACTGTGAGAGGTGCCAGTGCCACAGTGAAGACAAACACACCGCCATCCTCTACACCCTCCTCAGCCAGAACCGCAAGCACAGCCGGGGCGGCCGGAGCCCAGCCCACCAGCGCTGCCTCTGCCACCAGCGCCGCACTGTCTGCCTCCGCACACCCCACGTCACCTGCCAGGCAGCCTCCAACGTGCTGGTAAAAACCATCAGCTTCATGAAAAACCTCCCTGCCTTCTACCTGCTGCCACGAGAAGATCAACTCCTGCTGCTGGACAGCTGCTGGGTTCCCCTCTTCCTCCTGGGGCTGGTCCAGGAGATGGTGACCTTCGAGGTGATGGAGACCCCAGCCCCCAGCATGCTCAAGAAGATCCTCCTCGATGGCCAAAGCAAACAGCAGGAGCCTGAGCGGACGCAGCCCACGCTGGCTGCCGTGCAGCGGCTGCAGTGCTGCCTGAACACCTTTTGGAAGCTGGACCTGAGCCCCAAGGAATACGCCTACCTGAAGGGAGCCATTCTTTTCAATCCCGGTGAGTGCAGCATCTGAACACGCGCCTCTTGGCTTGGAGATGTTCGGAGCGCGGGCAGGCGTGAGGGCGGGGAGGGCTGGTTACCTTACCCTTAACACCGATCGTTACTAAATGCATCAGGAAGCGGGAAGGAGGGATGTCAAACACTGGTAAAAGCCAGAGACCTTTGCCTGCCCTGCAGACAATAAAGGATCCTGGGGTTTACTTTCTAAAGCATGTGTTTGCCCAGTTAACTATTTTTCCTCCCTCAAATGGCAGCCCTGGAATAGATACATCTCGGTAGTGCAGCATATCTCTCAGCGTGGCCTCAGAGATCCCTTCTGAGAAATTGGGAAGGATGGGAATGGGAAAAATCTGGGGCCGTTTTCCAGCCTCCCTCATCACCGGCTTTTCCTCCTCTCCCTCGGCAGATATCCCCGGGCTGAGGGCCTCCCTGTACATTGAGAGCCTCCAGCAGGAAGCCCAGAGAGCGCTTCATGAGGTCCTGCAGCCCCTGCACCCTGAGGACCACGGCCGCTTTGCCCGCATTTTACTGATCTCCTCCACCCTAAAATCAATCCCTCCCACCCTCATCACGGATCTCTTCTTCCGACCCGTCATCGGCAACGCGGACATCGTTGACCTCATTGTGGAAATGCTGTACGAAATAACGGACAGGCAGCTGGCTCCGGCGACACGCATGGCGTGCTGAGCAGCCACGCTCGGCCTCCGGCCCCGTGGATGCTACCCACACTTTGCCGGGCAGCAAAGCCAACCTGGGAGCAGGGATTTAGCCAGACAGACGCTCGGGACTCTGTGGGGAACTGCACGTCTCGGTAGGGCTGAGGCTGGAGGATTCAGCCAGGAGAAACAGCTCCGGTTTGGCAGATGTTTACAGCAGCTCCTGCTCCGCTCAGCCGCCTGCGAACAAGCCCCAGAGGAGGTTGGGTTAGAGACTGGTCCCGATTTTTACTCGATGAATCCTTGGTGCCATTTAAATCAATGCGCATTTTGCTGTTAACTCCAAGAGATGAGGTTTGTCCTCAACTAGCAGCTTGATTCTGTGGTGTTTAGGCATGCTGAGTAACATGTCATCAGTGGGATCACTAACTGAATGCAAACATTACGGAATTAGCTCTGGGTGCAGTCTCAGTCTGTCTATTGTGCTTGAAATCTTAGAAATACTGACGAATATTCCTCAGGCACCAAGAGGGAAAAAGCCAGAGTATTAAAGCTTACAGGGTGTGCAGATTCACCCCTCCTACCTTTTCCTAGATTGCATCTTTTCTCCACAACGCCGTGAAATACAACAGAACTGCTCGCAGAGCAATGGGTTACCTAAGAGCCCCTAAACCTATTGCGTATCATCTTGGGCTGGGGCCTCACCTCGTTCCTGCGACAATAAGTGAACCCCGAGCTGTGAACACTGCGGAGACGAGCCTTTTAGTGACAGAACCAAAACATCCCTCCCTCGAGTTACAGCTGGGAGCACGCGTAGCCTGGAGAGCTTGCTCCTCCTGCCTGCAGCTTCTGCAACGAGTTAAATGTCAGTATTTTATAAGTGAATGTTCTTGCGGTTTGTATATAAGATGCAGTAAATTATTTTTTTAATAAAATGTTTTACGTTTTGGAACATGGTGGTGACTTTTTACAGGTGGTGTTAAATTTATGGGGAGTTATAAAAACCGGCTGCAGGCTCGGGGTGGAAGGGACGCTCAAAGGAAAAGGGGCTTTCCATAACAATCCGTCTGCGTTGCCACGAGGAGGGAGTGTTGGGATGTCGGAGCTGTCTGATGAACAGCCCCGCGGCACAAAAACCCCTGGGTGCGCCCAGGAGACAGAAATTCGCAGAGGCAGCGGAATCGCAGCCCCTCCACACCTGGTGCCTTTCTCCAGGCACTGAGCCTCGCCCCAGGGCTCCCAGCCCAGCGGCGACGTCAGAGGTGCATGCTCTGATTCACCTGGATGCGCACTAAGCCACCGACAGGTACAAACACCATCCCGTTTGCCGTGCCCGACCCAGCCGAGGTGTCAGGTAAAACCACACGAAGCCTCCCTGTGCCTCGTCACCCTCCTACTTGTGGAAACACCTCGAATTTTAGCCAGGAGCCCAGTGGGAGTTAGGACTGCTTCGTCAGTCTGTCCCTCCGCTTCTCACCGGAGCCGCTGAATGGTGACAGACGGCTTCCAAGGTGAGCTCAGCCCTGTGATGGCCGTTTTCCACAAGGAGGGAGCGTGTGAGTCACGGGATGATTTCCACAGGCCCACGCCAGCCACGGGCAGCCCTGAGCCATGCAGTGCGGTGACGTGTGCCTGAGTCGTGGCACACGGGACACCGAACAGCCCCGCTGCCAGTTACCCCCGTCTCCATCCTGTCCCTAGTCCCACCAGCCCCCGGGGACAGGGGATAGCTGTGGGCTCTCCTGTCCAGAGTGGCACCTGCCCATGGCGCTGCCCATGAGGCAGGTCTGTCACTGCAGGGCCACCCCTCCATCGTGGGACACGTAGCACTGGGACTTTACCAAGAGGGCAAGGCCAGGACTCCCCACACAAGGCTTGCGCTTCACAGCACAGGGGGGGCTGGACACCCACAGTGCCCTGACACCCCCCCCGGGGCCTGTGACCCCCCCTGGGGCCTGGCTGTCCCCAGGGCTTGTGACCTCCATTGGGCCTGGCTACCCCCAGGGCCTGTCACCTCCACTAGGGCATGGCCACCCCCTGATGCCCCCCAGGGCCTGTGATCCCCCCAGGGCCTGGCCTTCCCCGGGACCTGAAACCCCCACTGGGGCCTAGCCACCCCCTGACACCCTCAGGGCCTGTCACCCCTCCCTGGGGCCTGGCCACCCCCAGGACCGGTGACCTCCACCCTCGGGCCTGGCTGTCCGCAGGATCTGTGAGCCCCCCTCCAGGCCTGACTGCCTCCAGGGCTTGTAACCTCCCCTGAGGCCTGGCCACCCCCAGGACCTGTCACCCCCTCTGGGACCTCGCCACCCCTAAGGCTTGTGACCCCCCCGGGGCCTGGCCACTGCCAAGGCCTGTGACCCGCCCTAAGACCTGTCCATTCCCAGGGCTTGTGACCTCCATTGGGGCCTGGTCACGCCCTGACACCCTCAAGGCCTGTGACCCCCCTGGAGTCTGGATATTCCTGGGACCTCTGACTCCGCCGGGGGACTGGCCATCCTGAAGGCCTGTAACCTCCATTGGGGCCTGGCCACTCCCAGGGCCTGTAACCTCTACTGGGGCCTGGCCGCCTCCTGACACCCCCAGGGCCTGTGACCGCCCCCCGGGGCCTGGCCCCCCCGGCGCGCAGAGGGCTCCCGCGCCACCAGGCGGCGCCCACCCTCGCCGGCGTCGGGAGCTGACGTCATCACGGCGCGCCCGCGCAGCCCGTGACGCACCGCCCCGCTGGGGCAAGATGGCGGCGCCCAGCCGTAGCGACGGTAATGGCGTCGTCGTCGCTCGCTACTGCCTGGTGAGTGGTATCCCGGCCGCCCTGCGCTCCGCACAGCTCCGCGTCTACTTCAGCCAGTTTCTGGAGGCCGGCGGCTTCGTCTGCTTCCACTACCGCCACCGCCCCGAGCGTCCGCCGGCGGGCGGCGGCGAGGAGGCCGCGGCGCCGCGCACTTGCTCCTGCCTGGTGGCCGTGCAGCCCGGCCGCGCCCGCCGCTTCGTCCGCATGTACTCGGGCAAGCGCTGGGTCGGGCCCGGCGGCGCCTCGCTGCCCGGACGCTGCCTCATCCGCAGGGTTCGCCTCAGCACCGGGACAGGTACGAGCGGGCACCGGGAGGGGAGGCCCAGCCTCCCCTCACGGGCCTGGAAGGGTCCGGAGGACGCATTGGGCAGCGGATCCCAGCCCTGCGGGTCCTAGAAGGCAACCTGGGGGTACCGGGGGGTTAAAATCCCTCACGGAATTTACTTAATGCCTTAAATCTATGCCCCTCTACTCTGCCTTGCTGAGACCCCCCCTGCAGCGCTGCCTCCAGCTCTGAGGCCACCAACAGCAGGACACGGAGCTGTTGGAGTGGGGACAGAGGAAGCCAAGGGCGGGAGCCCCTCTGCTGTGAGGACAGGCTGAGAGAGCTGGGGGATTTCAGCCTGGAGAAAAGAAGGCTCCGGGGAGACCTTCCAGTCCCTAAAGGGGCTCCAGGAAAACTGGGGAAGGACTCTGGATCAGGGAGGGGAGCCATAGGACAAGGGGAGATTTAGATGAGATCTGAGGAAGAAATTCTTGGCTGTGAGGGCGGTGAGCCCCTGGCCCAGGTTGCCCAGAGAAGCTGTGGCTGCCCCATCCCTGGAGGGGTTCAAGGCCAGGTTGGACGGGGCTTGGAGCAACCTGGTCTAGGTGAAGATGTCCCTGCTCGTTGCAGGGGGGTGGGACTAATGGCCTTTAAAGGTTCCTTTCAACCCAAACCATACTATGATTTTATAAGAGTTGGTTTGGGGCCTGCTCATCCCCTTCTTGCTCTGATTTACCCCTCTCTGAGTGTGCATTCCCCCACAAAACCATTCCTCCTCTTCTCCAGGCACAGAGACGTTTCCCTGCAGTGGGGACAAGACGGCCGCAGGCCAATCTGTCACAGAATCAGACTTGAAGCGTCTGCCCGAGTTCAACCCCCCTTCCTTCATGCCTTATGGGAATGTGGGCACCCCCCTGAAAGTTTTTCTGGAGCTGATCCGGGCCTGCAGGCTGCCTCCCTGGATTATCAAGAAATTGCAGCTGGATTTTCCAAAGACAGCCTCATCCCGTAGGTATGGGAACGTGCCTTTTGAATACCAGGACACTGAGACAGTTATAGAAGAAGAAAGAGTTTACACTGCTACAGGGGATGAGATCACAGAGGAAGAGGGGCCTGTGGCAAGATCTGAGGTGACTCACCCAGCCAGCGCTGAGGAAGATGAGGAGCGGCAGGAGAAGGAGGCAGAGGAGTCGCACTCGGATGATGTAAGTGGAATTTTCTAGCACCGTCCAAGGTTAGCTATTGTAACTGCGAAGCTGGGAGGGCTGATATAACTCTCTCGGAACTCACTTTTAATCTTTTAATTGTATTGCGTAAATTGCTTGTCTAAAAATGGTGTTAAAATACGGCTGTTAATGTCTTTGTGCAGTGAGCCCCTTGGCACGTGAACAGTGTGGGCATTAACGCCTCCAAAACTGCGTGTCCAAATCAAGCTGGTTGTGGGGCTTGAGCCCAAAGGGTTTGGTCCAGAGGAGTGAGCACAAGCGAAGACTGGTGCTGCAGGAGCAGATCTCTGCCCTGCTGCGTGGCAGATTGGCCGGGCTCTGCTGTTGCTTGTAAATGAGGTGACTGGAAGTTGGAGAGCACGTTTGTGTGCTGGAAATGACACACGGAGCTCTACAAATGGTTGGCCTTGAATGCTCCTGTGATTGAAGTTAGTCGTTCTGAGAAAAATGACTTTCGTGACAAAGACTTCTAGAAAACTGGGCCGGACAGGCTCTCCGGAGACTATCTCGTTCCCTCCACCTGACAGACGCCTGTCTAGCCTGTTCTCACAAACCTCTGTCATTACAGAGGCAGCACAATCCCAAAGCAAGCCATTCCCGTTCTTTGCTCTACCAGAATTCACTTAGATGCCAAATCTTTGCTGCACTTTTATCCCATTAGGTTCTCCTAGCAACAGCGGACACAGAGAAGGCTTTGTTCCCTCCTTCACAAACTTTTTATTCAGTCTTTTTCTTCTCCAGACTAAACAGACTCCTCTAGCTGTTTCTCACAGGCTCTTTTTCCTGGATCTCTAGTCGTTCTTTTGGCTGTTCCTTAGTCGGTTAATGTCTTCCTTGGAGGGCACTGCCCAGAACTGGGCAGGCAGCAGTAAAGCTGTCAGTCTGATCTGTGTCCGTGCCAGCGAACTGCTTCACTGGAACCGACACAATCTCTTTAGGGATCAACTTGAGTGGAATTAATTTGTTGCTAGTGCTGACTTTACGTCCAACACACCTGCTCCTTAAATGGGCATCTTTGCGTTACAGATCGGGTACGCTGCTGAAAGCATGCCGTGAAGTGGGTGTGATGTGGTATTTTTTCACCACTTCTGTCTGCTGACTCTGAAGATGGCATTAGTCAGGGGAATGAGGTCATCAGTGCCGGTCGTGTTAGTGCCTGAAAGCAGCAGGCTGAGACGAGCCCTGTCGACAAAGCTGTTTCGGAGGAAAGGCGTTGCGATGGGCCGCGAGGGTCAGGGAAACAGGGGGGAGGCTGTGTGCTGTTGGTGTCACCCACCTTTCCCCGGTTCCTTCGCAGGACAATGATACCTGCGAGGAGTGGGAGCGACACGAGGCTCTGCACGAGGACGTGACCAAGCAGGACCGTGTGGAGGAGCGGCTCTTTGAAGAGGAGATTGAGCTGAAGTGGGAGAAGGGCGGCTCTGGCCTTGTTTTCTACACAGACGCTCAGTACTGGCAGGAGAAGAATGGAGGTAACGTTGATGTTTGTGTCGCTGAGCCACAAACTAACCACCGCGAGCTGGGGGGCCCAGCCCTGCAGGTAAATCAGGTATAACCCCATATGAGCATTCCAGATCAGCTGCAGATACGGGCGTCCTGCCATCGCTTTCAAAACCTTCCCTTAATCACAAAACCTGCAGTGGTTCAGTCCAGTTGCCAGAGACCCCAGTGGTCCTACTGGCGGCCTGTTGTGTAAGCGCTGTGGTTTGCAGCGTCTTTAATACCGTTTCCTTCCCATTTTGTTAGAGAAAACAGGGAGCTGGGCAGCCAGCAAACGGCTCGTCTGTGTCAGACTTCCACAACCATCACCAAAGCTGGTGTTTTCCTTCTCTTGGCAGACTTTGATGAGCAGACTGCGGATGACTGGGATGTGGACATGAGCATCTACTATGACAAAGGTATCTGAGCTGAAACCCCCCCAGGAAACTGGGGCGGTTGGGAAATTCTGACCCTGCAGAATTTCTGCAGTGGGGAACTCTTTGACGCTCTCATCCTTTGAAAGCCTCCAAGATGTCAGTGTACTTTAAACAACGTTTTTCTTGTCTGGCAGTGAGAGTTGCCAAAAAGAACAGGTTCTGCCTCCTTGTTGCGTGGTGCTCTGGGGGAAATGACGGTAGCGAACGGCTTTCCTGGGCTGTGCTGCTCTGACTCTGGCTTCTTTCTCCCTAGATGGGGGTGATAAGGATGCTCGGGACTCGGTCCAGATGTGGCTGGAACAACGACTCCGGGACGGCTTGGAGGATGGCTCTGTTTCAGGGCAGCAGATCGGCACCTTCGAGAGATACACCAAGGTGAGCTCTGGATACGTGCTCGGGAGGGGATGGGGCAGGACAGGAAAAGCAGTGGTGGGGATGCTCAGAGGGTGTGGGTTAGGGGAAAGAGAGGTCTTGGATGTGGGGAGGGGGCAGAGGGTCTGGGAAGATGAGGATGGCCTTTGTCCAGTAACTCTGTGACGTTTTTCTCCCCTCTTCCAGGGCTTTGGCAGGAAGGTGCTGGAGCAGCAGGGCTGGACGGAGGGGCTGGGGCTGGGCAGCAACAACTCTGGAATGGCCGAAGCTCTGGACAACGAGGGTCAGAACCCCAGATGCAAGAGGGGGCTGGGGTAAGTACCCAACCCTGCCCTGCCAGCCTGTGTTCAGAGCCTCTGCCCGGGCTCTCTGGGCTGACGCAGCAACTAACAGGCCACAAAAGGAGTAGATTGTGAACCAGAACTGGAATTCTGTCCCAGGGATCTGCCTTTCCCTGCACAGCTGGTGTCAGGGCCTGCCGCAGCGCTCCAGAGCTAGATAACACTGCTCTTCGTGATGGTCCAGTGCTCCTTAGAGGAACTTGTGGTGTTAGAGCAGGACTGGAACCCTTTGCAGGTTCACGCAGCACACAAACACGTGTGGAGAGCTGTGCTTTAGGATTGAGGGTCATCTCTGCTGGTGGGGAAGGTCCAAGTGACCTGAGCTGTGGCTGTGCACCTCACCCCTACCTTCTCTGTGGGGTTTCTGGGGGCTTTGTGCAGTGCTGTGTTTCATTGGGGGGGTTGTCTCTTGTTCTAGAGCAATCTCGCAGCCAGGAGTAGGACAAGAATCCTTATTGCCCTGTATCAGTCCACTTCTCCCGTGTAGCTCGTTAAGGAAACGAGCTGGGATGCACAGTGGTGTCCCGCTGCCTCAGCAATATTTGACCAAACGTTTCCTGCGTCCCTCTAGGTACCACGGGGAGAAACTGCCAACTTTCAGCAAGGTGAAGAAGCCCCGGCGGGACGCTCCCATCCTCATCTCGACTATCTACGATGACCCTGACCCAAAGGACAGCGGTGACCAGCTGCTGAGGCGCCAGCCACCCACTGCCATGAAGTACAGGCAGGACATGGTGTTTGTCCGGGCGTCACACGGTGCTCTGGAGAGCTCCAGCGCCCAGTCACGCTGAGCAGGGACTGTCACTCAGCCTTTGTACCGGTTCTCCTCCTCTCGAGTGCAGGCTGGCTCCTGGACTCTGGTTTGGAGTGGGGTGTCCATATATTTATTTTTGGAAGAAATATAGACTTGTAACAAAAATAGCCTCAGTGGGTTGTTTGTTTTTGTTTTTTTCTCCCCTAATTGAACCATTCAAATGGTGGGGACGGAATTTCTGGTCCTGTTTGTTCGGTGGGGACAGGGAAGGGTGTTGTTGTGTTTCCAACTGGCTGTTTAAAGCCGATACTTCTGCCTGGATCAACCAAGCCTGGGTGCTAGGTCAGCCTAAAATCCCAGAACTCGTCGTTTTTGGCTGCCTGAGACCCAGGGAAGGACAAGTATAGACAGGGCCAGCTGTGGCACAGTAACTGTCCTGCAGAAAGCTCGCTGCTGGCCCGCAGCTTCGCGTTGCTTGGGCGTGAACGATCCCACACTCCTGGGAGAAACTCGTCGGGATGAAAGACTCGTCCTGGCAGCCTCCCCGGAGGAATTCTGCGGGAGGCGTTTCCCCTGCGGTCGGGCGTAGCGGGTTGCTTCCTTCCACGGCTCTCCGACGTGCTCTGCTCCGTTTTCCTGACGCAGGCACTCTCTTTTTTTGGGGGAGGGGGGCAGAGCCTTTGTCCCAGTGACCCAGTACTGGAGGGTGAAATGTGAGTTGGTGAACGCTTTGCTGGGAGGTTCTATCTTGGCCTTTCTTAAGGCAATAGGGGGGGTGCAGGGAGTAATTACCCCTTTTTCGGCAGACAGAGGAGGGAATGGGTTTGTGCCGGAGGGAAAAGGGCCTGCGTCGGGACTCGAACCCGCGACCCGAACCCCGATTCCGGGGTTCGGGTCCCGGGTTCGAGTCCCGGCGATGGGTGGAGGTGCGCGGTCCTCCGAGCCACCAGGGGGCGCTGTGGCGGAGGAGGCCGTTCCTCAGCCGGAACGCGGCGTTCTGGGCCCGCGGCGACCCGGACCCAACGCCGGGGGCACCAACGGCGGCGGCGGGCGGTGAGAGGCCTAGCGGGACCGGGTGAGGCCTAGTGGGGCGGGGAGCGGGGGATGGGGGGTGAAGGGAGCTGGGCAAGGAGTGGGGGAGAAGGGGGGACGTGGGGGAAAGGGAAGCGTGAGGGGAAGGGGGGGAGACAAAGGGTTATGGGGGGAAAGAGGGGATATGGGAGGGAAAAAGGGGATATGGGGGTGCAGGCAAAGGGGGGAATGTGGGGGGACGGGGTGTCATGGGGGACAAGAAGGGATATGGGGGGGAAAGAGGGGATGTGGGGCTGCAGGCAAAGGGGCGGTTGTAGGGGGACGGGGTGTCATGGGGGGGAAAAGGGGATATGGGGGTGCAGGCAAAGGGGGAGGATGTGGGGGGACAGGGGGTCATGGGGGAGAAGGGATATGGGAGGGGAAAAGGGGGATATGGGGGTGCAGGCAAAGGGGGTCTGTGGGGGGAAGGGGTGTCATAGGGGAGAAGAGACATGGGGGGACATGGGGGAAAGGGGAACATGGGGGGAAGGGGGGATGTAGGCAAAGAGGGGGATATGGGAGAAAGGGGAACACGGCGGTGAAGGGGGATGTGGAGAGAAGAGGGGATGTGGGTAAGAAGGGGGACGTGGGGGACAGGGGGTCATGAGTGGGATATGGGGAGAAGAGGGGACGTAAGTAGAGAGGGACATGGGGGAGAAGACGGAACAGGGGGTGTGTGGGGGAGAAAAGTGATGGAGGCAAAGAAGGGGGATGGAGGAAAAGGGGACGTGGAACATGAGGGGTGAGGGGACACAGCATGGGAGATGTGGGACGGAGGGGAGAAGGGATATGGGGAAGGAACGAGTGGGAGAGGGGACGTAGGCCCTCATGGGGAGAAGGGGGCATATGTGGTGAGTGGGGAATATGTGGGTCACATGGGGAGGAGAGGGGACATGAAGGAGAAGAGGAACATGGGGATTTGGAGGGCGAGGGAGGGAACATGTGGGTACTGCCACATCAGGAAGGACCCAACTAGGGTGAAATTCACCCCACACGTGGGCAGGAGTGGGGACCTGCGTCCCACAGGTGCAGCCCCGTGGGTCTGGGTGGGAGTTTGGCCCTGTTTTCAGCCGTGGCGTCACCAGCTGGGGGGTAACAGGGTCGTGTCCGCCCTGGCATGTGGCTCGGATGGGCAAGGAGGGAGGGGAGGCAGCAGTTACACAATGGTGCTTTCCCTTCCTCTCTACTCGCTCCCCAGGTGTGAATTCCAGCCCATCGCATTCGTATAAATGCAAATAAAATGGTAAACGGGAGCTTTTCCTTTCTCAGTCAACAGAAGGAGAAGGAAATGAGCCGACATGTCTGAGGGCAGCAAGGGGAGCTCGCTGGCCTTCGGCCAGGTGGTAATCGGGCCTCCGGGCTCCGGGAAGACGACCTACTGCCACGGCATGCAGGAGTTCATGGGCAGGATCGGGCGCAAGGTGACGGTGGTGAACCTGGACCCCGCCAACGAGGTGATGCCTTACCAGTGCGCCGTGGACATTGCTGAGCTCATCACCCTGCCCGACGTGATGGAGAATTTGAAGCTGGGGCCCAACGGGGGGTTGATCTACTGCATGGAGTACCTGGAGGCCAACTTCGACTGGCTGCAGGAGAAGCTGGCTGCGTTCAGGGGTCACTACTACTTGTTTGACTGCCCAGGGCAGGTGGAGCTCTACACCCACCACGACGCCCTGAAGAACGTCTTCGCGCAGTTGGCCAAGTGGAATTTCAGGGTACGTTTGGGGCTCTGCAGGGAGCTGGGATTGGCACCTGGCAAGCCACGTGCTTGTGGAAGGGGTGCGGAAGCTTTGTGCTGCACGGTCAGAGCCTTTAATGGTGGGTACAAATGGCTTTATCAGGAAAGGAGGGGAATTTTGTCTCATTTTATGCTTGGAGGGATTGGCAAGAGTGGCTTGTTCAGGGCATTTAATGCAGTGGGATTATCATGGACAGAAACATGGATTCCTTCCTTACGCACTCTCGCTGTGCTCCAGGATCCTGTCCACAGACGTTGTGTGTTTTTTGCGAGTGGGTGCTGGATTTTGTAGCAGGGAGGTAGACGTGTGCGCTGGGCGAGCGAGGACACTTTGCCGTGCGCTGTGACAAATTTGGGCATCATTCTCAGGCCCTGCCTGGCTCCCTTGCAGCCAAACCGAACCGCCCTGCACGTTGTAGTACGTGCTCTGTGCTTTCTTGCACAATGGAAGATGCAAATGAGGACGCGCAGGTGAGAAGAGTCCCATAACCGAGCTAACTTGCTTACGTTGCATTTGGTTTGCATTTGGGCCAAACCATGAATGTGCAAACCGCGTATGGTGTGAGCAAGAAGGGCAAGTTCATTTGCTTGAGAATGTCAGGGGGCATCTGCACATTAGAAATTCTTTCTATTCAAATAAATGTACCTGAAATTGTAGTTACTAAAAAAAGATTACACGGAAAAGATTAAAAAAAGTTACACGGCTGTTTTGGTGCTCACCCAAGTGCTTACACCTGCCTGTGAGCTTTAAACTTGCTTTTTTTGCGGCAGAAGCGTAGCTGTGACTCAGCCGCACTCTGACTTGGAGTAACGTGGTGCAGCAGGCAGTAACTTAACAGAGGTCTCGGACCACATTGTTACAGCTGCACAAAACACAGGGAATCAAACTGCTCGTTAGTTTAATTATTAATTATTCTTTCCAACCACATGACAATTGGCTCTCCCAGCAGAGCGCGGCGTGCGACAGTTACCGCTCCTGTGCGCGAGCATTCCTGCGGGAAGGTGGGAATCTGGAGGCAGTCGTGTTGTTCAGAAGGAGACTTAACCCCAGCTCCCACCCCGCAAAAAAACCTGCCGAGTTCAGACAAGCGTGGAAACTTCAGCGTGCCAAGTAAAAAACCCTGAGAAAAGGGAGAGTAGTTGCAGGTTTAAGCGTCTTTGTGTACTGCTGGTGGAGCTCAGCACCCCTATAAGCCTCCCCACAGCCCTCTCTGTGCACCAGCACCCGGGTCCTGAATCCCCCGGGTGGTCCATGGCTGTGAATTTGGCAATATGTACTTCTCTATATATGTACACTTATTTATGAGGATGTTTTATACGCAGGAGCTAGAAGGTAGGTTGTAACTTGCCCTTTGTGGGAGTCTCATGTAGTTAGAGTCAGGTCTGAACAGATTGTCCTATAGCCGCCTCTCAGATTGTCCCAAAAGCAAGCGGATGGACTCGTCACGGCTCTGACCTTGTGCTGTCCCTCTGCGCTCTTGCTCTCCAGCTGGCTGCGGTGCATTTGGTGGATTCTCACTACTGCACGGACCCTGGCAAGTTCATCTCTGTTCTCTGCACCTCGCTCTCCACCATGCTGCACGTGGAACTGCCCCACGTCAACATCCTCTCCAAGATGGACCTGATCGAGCAATACGGCAAGCTGGGTAAGAGCCTTTAACGAGAGGGAGATGTGGAATTGGGCTGCTCAGGTGTAAATTAGCGGGTACAGGGATGTATTGCTGGGAGGTGGTTGGGGAACTGGTGGAAATCTCACTGGGTTCTTCAACTTATAAATTGCCTTCAGAGCTTCTTGGTGTTTCCTCGCAGCTTTCAACCTGGATTATTACACGGAGGTCCTGGACCTCTCTTACTTGGTTGACCATTTAGCTTCTGACCCCTTCTTCAGAAATTACCGCCGCCTCAATGAGAAGCTGGTGGAGGTGATTGAGGACTACAGCCTGGTGTCCTTCGTTCCGCTCAACGTCCAGGTGATGCAGCAGGAGGAGCGGGGCCAGGAGAACAGGGAGTGTTGGATACGTAGCAGCTAGGTTACGTCTTTTTAGAGCCATGAGGGCTGAAAACCTCACCTGTGAAGAGACTTGGGGATGGAAGAAGACAGTGAAACACACCCAGACTTGTAAATGATGTGTGGCAGCCAAAGGAAAAGAAAAGGCTAATGAGCTTAGGGCTATGTGGGCCTTGTGTCCCGGGGTGGGGAATTAAAACTCCCCCTTCATTCAGCTCTTCCGTGCCTGCGTCTCAAAGCTGGGCAAAGTATTACCTAAAACGTTGTATTTAACAAAATAATTAGAAGATTGGGAGGAATACATTTGGGCGCGAGGGCTGAAAATGTTAATCTGGTAGTTGGCAGAAGTGTCAACAAAGGCAAATGGGCTGAGGCAAGAGGTGATGAAAGGGAGCGAGAGGGTGGAGGGTGTCAGCCCATGATGTATTCGGGCTCCACAGCGGGTGCCCCTGGTTGTCCTGCGGCCCCTCTGGGCTCAGGGAGGCCGTCAGCGTCCTCGGGGCGTTGGGTGCTATGTGGGTGGCTCAAAGCCTCGGAGAAAATCCATGGTAAAGCCCGGCGTGAGCTCTTGCCTCCGGGGAAGGACGAGATTTCCCTGTGTGTCATCTCCCTCCCTTTCAGGATAAGGAGAGCATGCGGCAAGTGATGCAGGCGGTGGACAAAGCCAACGGCTATTCCTTCGGAGACCAGGAGCACAGGAGCCTGGAAGCTCTGATGTCGGCAGCAGTGGGAGCCGATTTCCACTTTACTTCGTATCCTTTTCCACCAGTCCTCTGTTATATCGAGTTTTAATTTCTCCTTCCTTGGGGAAGAGAGCCTGGAGGTGGGGCTGGCAGTTTGCAGGCCCGGGTTGTTACTAACACCGTCTGACGCTCTTTGGTGATACGAGTAGGGCTCGGCCCAGACCTTCGCAGGCAGTTGTCCACACCAGAGCCACCACATCTGTTGCTAATTGATACTGTGAATGTGGGAGGAATCTTTTGACAATTTTCCGTGCGCTCGCGCTCACTTGGACTGATTCGTTCCACCTCGTCCAAACCATACAATTGATTCTCCTGTACTTGTCGGGTCTGGGATCAGTCAGAGCCAGAAATAACTCAGGTGATGCGTGCCGCTGCCAGTACTGCGTCGTCCTGCCAGCCTTCAGGCTAATGTGGGGCTGGTTCCTCGCCGAGAACGTTAAGAGCTCCTTGCAGAAGGGAGTGTTTGAGCCCAGCCCCTCGTTTTCCTTAATTACTGCGTTATCAGCACACTTGCAGTGCAGGAGAAGTATGTGCAATCTCAGGACAGAGCGGTGGAAGAAGAAATGATGGATCTGTAACACGCCCACCTCTTCCACGGCTGCTCTCGGTTTTGACACCTCTCCTTTTCCTCCCAGGAGCTTAAGGGATCCCCGCGTGGTGTGACTCAGACCGAGTGAAAGCCTTTCCGGGCAGAGGGCTGGCTGCTGGACTCCCTCCCTGGGAAGGGTTTGACCCCTTGTGCTTCAGCCCCGCTGCGCAGAGCAGCGTTTTTGCAGAAAGGCGATGGCTGAGTGCCGGGCGAGCCAGGTCTTTCCTTAGGAACAAGAGTAAAGGACACGGTTAGCGAGAGGAGAGAGAGAAGCAAGGGGAAGGAGACTGACTTTTTGCCAGGTCTCCTTCTCCCCGCCGTGACCAAAGCAGATCCAGAGAAAGAAAAATCAGGGAGAGCTGTCTCGTCTGCAGCGAGACTTGAGGGTTTACTGCGTAGGAGGAGCATGCATGGGCCTCGTGCTCAGAGGAGCATCCAGGCTGAGAAGCCTCCAATCTGTCTCGAGGAGGACAGAAAGATGGTTGTTTTTCTTCTTTTTTTTTTTTTTTTAAATAATGATGGGACTCTTTCTTAATAAAACACTCCTTCGTCTCGCTTTCATCTTGTGTGTTTGCTGAACCTGAATAAATAAAACCAAGGGTGCTACAAAGCCCCAGGCCAAAAAGCCTCTGGTGGGAACGTCACGGCAGCCGCTGCGTTGTGTACTTTGCAGAAAGGCTCCATGTTTGCGACGTCGTGTTCCTCTATGATCTACCTGAGAACAGACAAAGCCTTTGCTGGAGGGAAGTGAGGACGAGCGACTGTGGGACGTGAAAGCAGGTCACTCCTCGCGCGCGCGCTTCTCCAGGGGCTGAGCGCTGGCGGCTGGTGAGGACGCAGCGCGCTGACAGCGCCGCGCAAACTGCAAGCTCGGCTTTTGTAGGCTTTTGATTAAGAAAGACCCTGTGTGACTCAGCGGGAGGTTGGAGCACGTCCTTTGCATGTAGGGCCTTTCCCAGCAGCTGGCTCGGCTGCCCTCATCCACCACCTTTTTTCTCCCGATCCCAAATCCTGGGGCTTCCCTTCCTTCCCGTGTAATTCCTTCTCACCGTCCCGCTGCGGCTCCTGACGGTGATGGCAGCTCACGTCTCACCGACGCTGCGGGCAGCAGCTCGGGTCCATCAGCGCGGTGAATCGAGAAGGTCGGGGTGATGAAAGACGAGGCGGCCGGGCCGAGCAGCCCTCCGAGCGCCTCCCGGCAGCTCACGCAGCCGCACGTAGGATGGGAGCGGGCGAGACTCCCGGCTGCCAGCTCCCTGTGCAGACTCAGCATCGCCTCTTGCCCAAGACCTTGCATAAAATAAGACAGCTTTCTCTCGCCGGACAGTTTGACCTTCAGCAGAGCGGTTGCAGACCACCGACTCGGTGAATCCGAACGGGAGCGGGGTCTTCCTTGGCGGGGACTGCGGCTAGGCAGGGAATTAAAACTAAATTTTTTTTCTATCTCGCAGCTTTGAGGCCAGGATTTGGAGAACAGGAGGAGCTCAGGGGGAGAAGGAGGGAGAAGACACACACACGCGCGCTTGTGCTTTAACTGGATCAGTTCATGATGAAAGCCTACACTGACATTCCAGATATAAAAGTCAAATTCCTGTCTGCTGTCAGTGCCTGAGCTCTCCTGAGAGCCCAGGGGCTTCCCTGGCTATTCCTGGCTGAAACCCCGCGGCCGCGTTTCATTGCTCTCTGGGGCTGAAGGTCTGGAAGCCGATGTAACCGTAACCGCAGCTGAGACTCCATCCTTGTGGGCTTGTCCCGGCGCGGGACCCTCTGGTTGCCGTATAGGGATGGAAGACGTGATCACAAAACTGTGACTTTTATAGTGGCTTTTTCATGGCTTTGAGAGATTTGGTGGCTTAAAAGGCTATTGCCGGGTCAAACGGGCGTTGTGCAAGAGCCATCAAAGCTTTTGTGGCTGTTGTTTGGCTTTTTTATTTTAATACCCAGGCGGTATCGGCAGCCGCGGCCTTGCTGCGCTGAGGAAATGGAAATCAAAGGTGAGAGAGGTCTCTCAGCTCAGGGAACCTCTGCCCCGTCGGAGCCAAGAAACGCTGAGGTCTAAAAGAGCCGCAGCCTGAAAAATGCAGTGGTTTTGGACCGAGGGGCTCTTTTTCACAGCCCGGGTTGGGAGAGCGGGGGCTGAGCTGGGACCCCCCCAGCTGGGACCCCCCCAGCTCAGCGGGGGTGATACTCGCGGCTGCTCCCGGTGAGGGCGAAGCAGAAAATGGCTCTGCGATGGGTGGGGATGGCCGGGCACCCCGGGTGTGACATCCAGCCGGCTCCTGCACCCACATGTCCCCATGTTGGGAGGGGACGGCCTCGCCAAGGCTCCCGGGGCTGAGGGAGGTGACACTCTGGCTCCTGTCGCTCCCGTTGAGCAATCAGCCAGGGCGAAGGGCCAGGATTAGTCACCCCAATTGAGGCACATCCCTTGAGGGGGGGCCAGGCTTTCTGCCGAGCTGGTCCTACCTGCCCCGGCCCCTCCAAGCCCGGCGCCGGGAGAGGCTGAGCCCACCCTGGCCACGCGTGGCACCTCCTGGGCAAGAGCGAACGCAGCAGCTCGTGGGTTTTTTTGGGCTGGAGGGGTTTGGGCTCCAGTGGCAGCCACTGAACCAGGGTTTGCTGTGACCCCTCCATCGCTCTGGGCAACTGCGGGGTTCCTCTCCGTAGCCCAAAACGCAGTGCCTTGGATCAGGCCAGGTCAGCCAGTCGCGTGCAAGTGTGGGTACTGGGATGAAACGTGGAGAGTTTTTAGTAGCCCCCAGCCCCCAGTTAGGGCTCCTTGGTAGCCCCCAGTCAGGGGTCATTCTTGTCCTGGGGCGGGGGGGGGGGGGTGTCTCACCAGGGCTTTAGGACGCACAAGATGGGCCAAAATCCAGCGGATGGGGCTAGCATCTGCCCCAGGAAAGGCTGTGGGGGCTGCCGGCTCCGTCACGGGGCTGTGAGTTTCCCCGCCAAGTGGTCCTCTCTGCGGGGTACGAAAAAGCCTCTCCAAAAACTAACCCCCGCCCCTCCCCCCAGCTCCAACCAGGCACCCAGGGGAAGCCCGGCAGCACCCCGGGGTGCCTGCCCGGTGACAGCCAGCCAGCGCCGTCTCCCCTGGGCGCCGCTGGTGGTGGCTCAGCCTCAGCCGGCCCTGCCAGGCAGCCAGGAGCCGGCCAGCCCTGGCCCCGGGCACGAAGCCCTGTGGGGAGGTTGTGACAGCCGGGGACAAGGGACAAGCCCGGTTGTGGGCCTTGCAGCCCTCCAGCCCCGCTCGGGATGGGCAGAGCCCTTTGCAGGCAGCATGGCTAGGGGCAGCAGCCTCCGCTTGCCCATAGAGACCTGTTTCAGTAGCCTTGACCCCATGGCTGCTAGCCAGGGTGGGGGCAGCCGGCACCCTGCTCCCAGCGCCTGACTGGGACAGTGGCTCTGGGGTGGGGGGACGCTCCCTGGCCCTGGGAAACCCATGTCTCTTTGCTCTTTTGGTGTTAAAGACGCTAAAACACATATATTTTTGAGAGCTTTGCTGTGCGGCCCTTCCTGTGCGGCATCAGGGATGCTGAGAGCATCCTCCGGCGTGTCCCAGCCAGGGGACAAGGATGGGGATGGATGTCCCGACGTCTTCCTGGTCCCCCCCGTCTGGGTCCCACCACCCTAGATGAAACAGGGGGCCAGGAGGACCCCCGGGGACACCCCATGCTCCCCAGCAGCACGTCCCTCTCACGGGAGGTGTCATGGGGGCCCGGGGCCTCCTTCCCAGCCCCGAAATGCTGCTGGACCGGCTGGGAGGCCGGGGAGCATCGTCCTCCTACACGGCCCAGCCAGGCTGCAATTTTGGGTGCTGTCGAAATCGGTTAACTCCTGGGAGGCTGGTGGGAGCCCCGTCATCCTCCCGCCACCCATGGGCCCCGAGAAGCAGCAGGGGCGGATGGGTACCAGCACCCCCCAGCTCCCATCTCGTCGTTCCCCCCCCGCCCCAGTTTAACCAGCCTGGGCTGCCCGTGTCCCCAGACCGCCGGGTCAAGGGCCAGCGAGAGCCCTCGGCTCATTTTTCATGTCGGCCGGCCCCGGTTTGGCTAATTACAGGTCTGGGTCTGGTTCCCAGGCTGGGAGCGCTCGGGGCCGGGCGGTGGCCAAGCGTCGGGGCCCCTCGCTGGCCTTCCCCCCGGGAACCGGCTGGGCTCCCCGACACCGCCGGGGGCCCCCCCAGCTCAGCCAGGACCTGCCGAGAAAATTACAACCTGCCGGGGCCGCTGACCCGGTCCTCAACGGGCCATGGCAGCGCCCACGTTTGCTTCTACAAGATGCCATGATGAGGATGGGGAGGGCAATGGGGGGGTGGGTGAGGGGCTGGTGAAGGGGTGGGGGGGTGGGGGGGCGCTGGCAGGGGTTAATCCCCTCGGCTGGGCTCTGCGCCAGGTTCTGCTCTCCAGGTGACGTGTCCTGGGCAAACAGGTTCTGGTTTGCGCAGCGCAACCTCCCACAGCAGCCAGCACTTTCCCACGGCAGAGCCCTTGCGAACCTCGTTACATCCCAGGCCGGTCCCTGCAGCCCCCTGGGCTTTGCACCGGGTGCCCCGCCATCCCGCCACGCAATGGAGGGGGGGGGGGAGGGTTGCTTCCCCAGCTGTGCCTCAGTTTCCCCAACGCCCAGTAGCATCTCCTGGCACCCCGGGAGCCGGGTTTTGGCCGTGCCGGGGCTGGGAACTGGCATGTCCCCCACGTCCCCAACTGGGGACCCCGCTGAACCGGGGTGGCACGTCCTGAGTCACGGCGCGTTTCCTCCCGGCATCCCGGTGTTTCCCATCAAAGGCCGGCTCCTGCCCAGCCCTGCTGCGCTTGATCTGATGAGCTCATAGCCCAGGGTGCCATGACTGTATTTTATTGTAATTATTTTTCATGTCGAAACTCGCGCTGGCGGGGTTCGGGGTGGGTGGGGGTGGGGGGCCCTGTGCTCCGTGAGCTGCGCCCTTCACCGTGGCCGAGCGCCAGGGCCAGAAGTGCTGAGCTTTCTCCTGCTCCGGCGCATCCGGACCTCGACAGGGATGTGTCCGTGTCCCCCCCACCCCCCCCCCCCGCCCCGGTGACACCCCAGGGCTGTCCCCGTGTCTCTGACGATGCGCCGATGCTGCTTTTGGGGCACCCTCCCACACCCCACACCCCCCCACCCCCCCCCGCCCCACTTTGGGACGTAGAGGAAAGCTGTACAAGGGCCTCGGTGATGGGTTTTGGGGCACTGTGAGTTTGCGCCAAGGGGGTGGGACACCCCCTTGTGGGGTTGGGGACCTCGGTGCGGTGCCCCCCCAGCCCCACGGAGTGTGTGGGGGGGTGCCGAAACCCTCGCCCCGCGGAGGCAGAGCCCACCCCATGAGCCCATCCACACTGCGGTTCTGCAGCCGCCAAGGGACGGTGCGGGGGGGGGTTCACTGGGCATCCCGAGACCCACGTCGCAGGGTTGGGGGGTGGGGGGGGAGGGATTGGGAGCAGCCAAACTGCTGCTGCAGCTCCTTGGGGACCCGAGTGTCCCCCCCCACGGCCTCAGCCAGCGGGGTGGGAGGCCAAGCGGGTTCCCGGTGGCGGGGGGAGCTGCCCGGACACGTGCGCGGGGGAGAGACGAGGCAGACCAGAGGCAGGCGTGCAGGAGACGGTTTATTGGAGACGCACAGAGGCTTCGGAGATACGTGACCCCCCCACACACACACACCCCCAACCCCGGGAATGGGGGGTTGGGTGGGGGGGTGCCCAGAACCCCCCTCGCCCCATCCCGGCCCCTCACCTCCTCCCGTCGCAGCTCCAGCCCTCCGGGAAAGGGGGTTTGGAGACGGCACACTCCCCCCGCCCCCGAAAAAATGTTAAATAGTGGGGGGCTGGCAGCACTCCAGGATGGAGGCAGCCCCCGCCTCCTTTCCCCCTCCCCAGAGCAGAGGATGGCGGGGGGGGAGGGAAGGTGGAGGTGGGGGGGCCATGCCAAAGCCGCTCAGCAAACACCACACATGGCCCGACCCCCCCCCCACCACCCCAATACTCCCGGCATCCAGGCTGGGGAGGGGGGCGGGGGGGGCCATATGGAAGCCGAGACACACACCCCCCCCCCCCGAAAAAAAAAAAAAAAAAAACCAACAAAAAAAGACCAAAACAAAAATTAAACCACGAAGAGATGCCGAAGGGACTGGAGAGTCGGGGGGGTGGGGGTGGGGGGAGCCGGTCCCCGGCTCGGCGGGGGATGGCCGTTCAGTTCTTGGGCTCTTCGCCAGCCTCGCCGCCGTCTTCTCCGGCGCACTCGGCTGTCCATAGCGTGAGGTTGTCCCTGAGCAGCTGCATGATGAGGGTGCTGTCCTTGTAGGAGTCTTCGCTGAGCGTGTGCAGGTCCCCCATGGCCTCGTCGAAGGTGGTCTTGGCCAGGGAGATGGCCTGGTCGGGGGCGTTGGCGATCTCGTAGTGGAAGACGGAGAAGTTGAGGGCCAGCCCCAGGCGGATGGGGTTCGTGGGCTGCATCTCCTTTTTGCTGATGTCCATGGCTTCTTGGTAGGCTTCCTGGGCGCTGTCTATCGTCTTCTTGCGGTCGTCCCCGGTGGCCACCTCGGCCAGGTATCGGAAGTAGTCACCCTTCATCTTCAGGTAGAAGACCTTGCTCTCGGGATCGCTCGCCTTCTTGATGAGATACTTGTCCAGCAAGGCCAGGACGTTCTTGCAGACGCCATTCAGCTCCCTTTCCACCTTCTCCCGATACTCGTTCACCAGCTGCGCTTTGTCGTCGCCCTCTTCGGTTTTGTGCTCGATGCTGGAGATGACCCTCCACGCCGAGCGCTGGCACCCCACCACGTTCTTGTAGGCGACGGAGAGGAGGTTGCGCTCCTCGTTGGACAACTCGTCCCCGTGTTCCACCACCGCCTTCATGAAGTCCGCCATGTCCTCGTAGCGCTCAGCCTGCTCGGCCAGCTTGGCCTTCTGCACTTGGTGGTTTCTTGCCATGGCTGGGACACGGGCGCAGGGCAGACGCTTGGGCGAGGAGCGGGGCCGGGAGCCGTCGGAGCCTCTGCCGAGCCCCGTCGCCGGGATTCGTTTTTGGCTGAGCGTCGGAGCCTCGAGCGAGAGCGGGAGGAGCCAGCGAGGCCGAAGGAGTGTCCTCCTCCTCCTCCTCCTCTGCTTCCTCCCCGCCGAGCCCAGCCTTAAAAGGAAAATTGCCGTGAATCATCATCCCCCGGGCGGCTGGGGAAGGGGCGAGGAGGTGGGGGGGCCACCAACGCCCTGCCCTCCCCGTGGGTCCCCGGGGAGGGCTCAGCGGTGGGTGCAGCACCCATGGATGCCCCGAGGCCGGGGTCTCCCCGCAGCCAACACCCACCCCAGGACCAAGGGGATGCCCATCCCGCTGCTAAAAGCGCTGGGGAGGAGGCGGGGGGGGGGGGCAGCGGGTGGTTTATCATTTTGGGGGGGGGGGTACACCGGGACGCGGTAGCGTTCAGCTCTTCCCACCCTCCCCTCAGAGAAACGGGCCACGGGGTGTGTCTGGTCGTAAAAATGGTTTCCTCCCCCCCCCCCCTCCGCCCCGAAATCATATCACTGTCGGTTTTTTATATGCTGATTAACTTCACTGGTAATTGCGAGGGCTTGACGGGCAGGTATTTATTCCCACAGGTGGGGAAACCGAGGCAGAGAAGCTCAGCAACTCGCCCAAGCGCCGCGGGAGGGACCGCCCCGAAGCCGGCTGCCATCGCCCCGTGCCTTTGAGCTGCCGCGTGGCGGGACCGGCCTGACACACACCCCCCACCCCCCTCCCCAAAAAACCTCCCAGAGTGGGGAATCCACCATCGGTGTGAGCCTGGATCCGTCCGGCGGCAGGGAAACACCCCACCACCACCACCACCCCCCCCCCGGCCCCACTGAATTCGGGGCTCCCCCATCGCTCACCTCCATCCCAGGGCTGTGTATCCCCATCCCAGCATCTCGCCAGGGACTTATCTCTTAATTGAAGAGTTTTGGCGTGGGGTTTTTTTTTTGTTTTAATTTTATTTTTTTAATTTTTTTTATCATTTTTTTTTAATTTTCTTTTTTTTTTTTTTTTTTTTGACACGAACTCACTGGCGGTGGCTGGGCCCGCCGGTGGAAACACGCCGCCCTCCCTCCCCGATTAGGATCTGGGCTTCGTGTTGCGCTGCAGTTTCACTCTCGACCTGCTCCGGCTTGTTGCCACACGCCGGGCGCTGGCGGCTGCTGGCCGGGTTGGCGAAGCCGTGGCCTCGCAGCCGGTGCCAAGCCCCGGCGCTATCATCTGCCGTGCGGGAGCCGTGCGGGAAGGGCAGGGTGGGGCGGGCGCCCGGCGGCATCGGGCCAAGGCAAAAAGGGGTTGGTGGTTGGGTTTTGTATTTATTTAAAAAATAAATAAATAAATTTTAAAAAAAAAAACAACAAAAAAAACCCAAAAAACCAATCAGTGTGACTCGCTGCTTTACTCATCCCTGCAAACAGCCCTCGGTGCCACCCCGGTTGGCAACGCTCGGTTGCCATCAGCCCCCCCCCCCCCCCGGCCTTGCTCCGGTCCCCCGGGATGGGGTGATGGAGGATGCTGGGGATGGAGGACATGAGGAAGACCCAGGGATGCTTTTTCCGAAGGAGTTCAGCCCAGGAAAAGACACACCCCACCCCCCCCACACACACACACACCCCCCAACCTCCACACTGCTCCCTCCCCACCTTGGCAAGGGGGATTCAGGGCTGCTCGCCCCCTCCCTGGCCGAGCCCCCGGCCACGTGGTGGGGTTGGGATGCCCCTGCCCACCGTGGGGCTCACACGAAGTGTCAGCACGAGGGTGTCCGGCTCCACCAGCCCCGCCACAACCCCTCCATGTCCTCCCCCCCAGACCCCCGTGGCCCCCCCCGCCTCCAGGGACTCGCCACGTGCAGCAATTAGAGCTCCTTCCCCAGCTGAGCGGGAGCCACCGTGGGAGCGGGTGACACCCCAGTGGGTCGGGAAGAGGCGTTTTCCGAAGGAACAGCCACATGGGAGCCCACTGCCCGTCTCCCACCTCTGCCTGGGCGGGGGAGGAAGACCCACAGGGATCCTCTAAGAGCGTCAACCAAGCAGAAAAGCCCCCATAGAGGGGCTGGGGGGCCAAACGGGCAGCCCGACGTACCCAGCCCTCTGAAAACCACTTGGCAAAAAGGCGAGGCGACAATCCCCGGGTGGGAATTAACCCGCAGCCCTTCGCACGGCAAAGCTGTACGCGGTCGGGGTCTGTGGCCCCCGCCCCCCCCCCCCCCGCCTCCCCAGCCCCGCTGAAGGACTTGCCACCAGCCCCGGCTTCAACACCTCGGGCTGATCCTGCAATATCCCGGCTGCGTTTGGGC
The DNA here is from genome assembly GCF_964199755.1 of Larus michahellis. Taxonomy (NCBI): domain Eukaryota; kingdom Metazoa; phylum Chordata; class Aves; order Charadriiformes; family Laridae; genus Larus; species Larus michahellis. Next base: position 4,414,936 of record NC_133914.1, on the reverse strand, counting down.
TGTTTCATCCTCCCATGGCAGCTTTGCAGCATCTCTCCATGGGGAGACCACCCCCCCTTTCCCCAGGCTGGCCGGACGCCCCCCCTGCAGCGGGACGGGGTGTGCGATGGCTCGGTTGCGGCTCGGGTGTCTGCTCGGCAGCCCCTGCCAAAGGGGGCTGAGCCGCTGCCAAATTTTGGGTTGCAATGGGCTGAGAGGAGGCTACAAAAGCGTTCTGCTCTACGGGTTTCGTGAAAATCAGAGGGGTGGGGGGGGGGTGAAGGGAAAAGCCCCGGCTCCCTACGCAGAGGCTGCAGCATCCCCCCGCGGAGCACCCCTGGGTGCCCCGAAGGATGAAGAGCAGCAGCAGAAGGTGCGTCACCCCCCCCACCCCCCCGAGAGAGGGACACCCGGTTCAGCCCCAGCCCCGGGGGACGCTGCCCAGGCCAGCAGCCCAGCTGGCGACGCTGCAGGGCTGGGGCGCTCCGGCGGCTCCGCCATGGCAGGAGGAGGCAGAGGATGCTCGTGGCCATTCCCAGAGGCGCTGGAAGGATGCTGACAGCCCACCCGGGCCACCCCGGCCTCTCCCATCCGGCCCTGCCGCTCTCCCCCTCCCCGGGGCTGTGGGGACGCTGCCGCCTCCCGGCCCTTCAGCAGGGGACAAATTCTGCCGAATTTTGCCGCGTCCCAGGTCCCGCAGGCGCTGCCCATCGCTCCCTCCCCGGCCCCAGCTGTACAGGGCGCAGGGTCACAGAAGGCTGGGACTTGCCTCAAGGCCACCGCTGGTGCCACAGCTGAGTTTAGGGAGCTCTGGGCTCCCGGCCCCGTGGCCAACGCGGCTGACGGCAGAGGGGTGCAGCCCTCCCCGGCCCCCACCACCACCCGCCCCACGCAGCACCGACGTGCCCGGGCACGAGCTGCAGGGAGCAGCTCCCTTCCGCCGGCAGAGCAGCAGCCAGGCGCTGGCGTACAGTAAATAGGAGAAATTTTTATTTGTTACAAAAGTAAAAGGCAGAAATAGATGGTGAATCCTACTGGGCGCTGGGCTGGGCGGGGGGAGGTCAGACCTGGCTGTGCAGCTCCCATCCCGGCCACCGGCGGTGGGAGGACGCGGTGCTGGAGCCCCCGCAATGGCTGGTCACGGTCCTGCGGGTCTTCAACCCCTTCCCCTAAAACTAGAGCCACGTTAAGACGGAACGGGAGGGGGAGAGCTGGCCGGGGGCGGGGGGGGGGGGCAGGTTGCAAGGTTAATTCTGACCACGCACTAACTCCTGCCCGCGGAGGAGAGTCCTGCGGCGCACGGACATGGCTGGGAGAGGGGCTGCTGGGGTCGGGTGTGTGATGCCACCGGCGTCACGACGCGCTGGCGCGAAGCCTGCTCCTTTCGCAAGCCCGCCGGAACGCTCACCGCTATCTTCCAGCATCTGCGGGAGGGGAGACACCTTCACCGGGCGGGGGTGGGGGTAAGGCTGGGGGTTACGGGGAGCCACCGGCATCCTCGGCTCGGTTGCGTGAGTCCATCCAGTGGCGGGAGACAGCAGGAACTCCAGTTATTGCACTCGGGTGGGACGGCTGTATGGCTTCGAGCTCTGAACCGGCGGGACGGCCATCCCGGCTCCCGGAGAAGGGTTGGAAAAGCTTTTCCTTGTGCACGGCCGCTTTCCCCCTCTCTCTTGGGGTGGGTGGGAGGGAGGAAGGCGCAGCCCTGGCGAGCGGAGGCACTGGTGGTGGTCATGGCTGTAGTCTCTTGGCTCCCCACAGGGTGCGCCAAGAGGGGCAGGGGGCTGTGGGCCACCAGGGCTCTTGACGCTTGATGGACCCGGTGTGAGCGAGAGGAGGAAGAGAAAGAGAGGGTTAGTGCCAGAAATACAGGAGCGAGGAGCAGCAGGGAGCAGAGCGGAGCACCGGGGCTCAGTGGCGGCAAGGGGTGACAGCGCGGGACGGAGGAGAGCGCTGGCAGCCTTCCTCCACGGCTGCCGCCGAGGCTGGAGCAGGCAGAAGCTGCGGGGGGGAGCGGGGGGGGGGCCGAGGGGCAGCTCCACAGCCCACAAGCGAAGCAGGGCTTCATTGCAACGTGCTGTGGAAGGAACTTACCGCGGTCAAGGGGAAAATAGGAGGAGGAATCTGGTGTGCGAACAGAGGAGGAGGGAGGGGAGGGACCGGGGGTCAGAGCTGGGGTTAAAATCTGTTCCAGGCTCCCACTCCTCTGTTTGAGCCACAGCTGGCTCCAAACGCCACATCTCTGCGTGAGTTGGGGGCTTCCTCCGAGCCCGTCATGGCATCTCCGAGCACGAGCCACCACGGCGTGCCATCCAGCGAGCCCCGGGCTACACAAACCCCCCCGCCCGGAGCCTGAGCCCACCCTCAGCCACGCCGTTTTCCACACACACACCCCCACCGTGGACTGGGCAGCTCCATCTTGTCCCAAAGCCCAGCACGAAGCCGGTGGGGGGGGGAAACCATCCCTCTCTTCTCGCCAAGGCTGCGGGCAACCCCTCTGGCAGGCAGCCCCGCACCGAGACGGCACAGCCCAGGGCCGGCAGCGCCTCGCGCCGGTGGGATGCTGGTGGGATGGATGGGACACACGGCACACAGATGTCTACACAACCGGAGGGTGACGGGCTCCGTGGGCAGAGCTGGTCCATGCAGTGGAGATGAGATGGGTCGCTGGGGCGGATGATGGGGAGAAGAAAGTGCTTTCTTACCAGCTAGCCCTCAGAAAGCGGGGCTAACGTCCAAGGAGGGGGGCAAATCCCGTCAGGCTGTGCAGGAAATGGCAAAATCCTGGCAGGCGTCCTCCTGGGGAAGACACCAGAGATTACGCACCTCACCACCCACCGGCGCTGGGTGAGACACGGGGACCACACGGAGCCTGGCACAGCCCTGGAGCGAGCCCCGGGGAGGGGACGGGCGAGTGGATGAGACGCGGCCCGGGCTGGAGACGGGGGACAGAAAAACCCCTTCCTCCAGCAAGAGCCAGGGCAGCACCAATTGCCGCTGAGCATCCCTCGCAGCCCCATCCTGCGGGAGGTTACAGGAGCTTCCAGGTAAACCTCATAGAGGCCAACCGCCCTGTTAAACACTGCAACGCCCGCTCTTTTCTGTCTTAAAGGAAGAAAAATAATCATCCAAGCGATTAACTCTTTAAAAATATAGTTTTTATTACGTTGAGTAACAAAGGGAAGGGGCTTAAATAAAAACAGGAAGGAGTTTGGCCCCTGATAACGCCCCCGACACTGCTCCTCACTCCCCGGCACCCCCAGACGCCCTCGGCACGGCCCAGCTGGGCTCGCCCCAAGGCTCCTCCACGGCAGGGGACAAGCCCCGCTGGGGCCATCCCTGCGGGAGAAGTGGGGTGGGAAGGGCAGGGAGGCCTCTCCGGATGCAACACGGGCAACGTCCTAAAGCGCCTGGCCCGTGAGATGGCACGAAGCAAGGGCCATCTGATGCGGTAGGGATTCAGCAGCCTCTGCTGCCGTGCTCTCACCTCGGCTCTTCGCGGAGGGCAAGGGAGAGCCGGTGGCCACAGCGAACAAGCACCGAGATGTTTGTGCGGCCACCAGCCGGGTGAGGCCGGGGCAACCTTGTGCCTCTGCCGGTCCCCCAGCGTGCCCCGAAGCTGCCTGCGGGCTGGCACTGTCTGCTCGAGCGTGCAAAGCACAGCGCTGGTGAGTTCACGGGGGACAGGCTGCCCCCCCCCCCCCGAAATGTGCTGCCTCCCCCTGAGGTTGACACACAGGCGTCTGACCCACGGAAACCTACCCAGGCAGCTTGACCCAGAACACTGCAAGCCTCTGCCCTGGTGCTAACAAGCCCAACGCTACCTGTGCCGAATTATAAAATGTTCTACATCATAGGAAAAAAAAAAAAAAACAAAAAAAACCAAAAAAAAACCCTACAAATTGTGCAAAAATATCCAGCAGCTTTTAATCACATGATTCAAGTATTGCTAACGAGGTCTGTGATTCTCCTCTAGGCACGCTCCAGTGTCGGTGAGGCAGAGCTGCCCAGCCCGGCTCTCCCGTGCCTCCCCAGGGACGGAGCGATGCTCCGGGATGCGCCCCTGGCACACGGGAATGGCTCCGGAGGCGCCGGGGACAGCCCTGGCTCTCACCTGCCGGCCAGAAACGCAAACCCAGAGCACAACGTGAGGTTATCAGAGACCAGCACTCGCTAACTGCTTCCTCTGGGAAGCTCCACCTCAGGATTTCACCCACTTTCCTGTTGCCTTTCGGAGGAGACAGGACATGACCAGGCTTCCCTGGCAAACCAAGGTTCCCAAATCTTACAAGTGTAGCCTTGCCACCCAGCATCTCACGACGAGAGCCGCAGAACGCTGCGTGTTTCTTCTTCCCCGTTAAAAGGGGGGTCCTCCTACTTCGTATCCTTGCTGCAAAACGTTGTCTTCCTGACCGGCCGGGCCAAAACTCAACGAGGTTTTCAACACCCTCTCAGTGACCAGCCAGAAAACAGGATCACCAGCAGCTGGGACCGCTAGCTAGCTTCCACGGCTGCTGGGAGCCAGAGTCCTCCCAGCCCAACAGCCCCAACTTACCAAGGCACAGCAGCTTCTGGAAAAGAAAAGCCGCTCCGGCAGCGGCCGAGGTGAGAACCCGGCCATTAAGAGACAGAACAGCCCTTCACAGGTGGGCGCAGGGCAGCAGGACGCGTTCACGGAGATAACGGGGATACCAGGGAACGTACGCATCCACCAGCCCAGCAGACGAGGCATCACAGCCCAGCTCAGAGTGGGAACCAGCCCCCACCTCCCACCTCAGTATATTCCCGGCAGGAAACACAGCAAAACCCTGGAGCAGACGCTCCGGGCTCAGAGCTCTGGTGGCTTCCCAAGACCTATTTGCTTTCCGGGCGCAGCAGGAACTCCCTGCTTTCTGCACGAGTCTGAGGGTCTTGCATGCTGTTGGGCTCTACCAGTCCAAAGTCCAGATCACAGTGAAACATATAAACAAAAAATAATAAATAAATTTAAAAAAGAAAAAAAATAAAAAAATATAAAGGCAACGTATGGCTCGACTGAGTCTTTGGCAGCTCTGCATCGCAGGGCTGTCCCGCCTGAGCTGGGGAGATGTTGGAGGGGAAGGTACCGGCTGGAGCGAGGTGCAGGCACAGCAGGCACTGGGTTACACCACAGCACCGCTAGGGAATGCCTCCTACCATGCTGGTGTCGGTTTTGGCTCCGAAGGAAGGGATTTCGCTCTTCGGACTGGACGGGGTCCCGCCATCTGGCTGGATAAATCCTCTTCTGTCTATCAAACTGGAAAACAGAAGAAGGGAAGAGCGTGGGAGGGGAGAGGAGTTAAGGGAACGAAGGCTGGGCGAAGGCGGGAGCGCACGGGCCGCGGAGAGGGCCGTCCTCGTGGGAGCTGCTAACCAGAGCACGGGCAGGAGCTGCCCATTAGACAAACCACAGACTTATCACACAAGCCACCGAACAGCCTTCGGGCCGTTAGAGCTTTGGGTCACCGCAAACCCAAACGGGAACTGGCGAAAGGCCTTTACGACAGGAAAACAACACGAACGGGGAAAAGAACGGGAGTAAAAATGCTACTCTCCCCACAACCTCCCAGCAAAGAGCTCGGTTCCCCGAATCCGCAGATTTGCCGTCTCCGAGTGGCAGCACGGGCATTTCGGCAGCCCTGAACCCAACAAAAAGCTCGGGGGTACTTCAGAGAGCAGGGCCAGGTGTGCAAGCGTAAAACGCGCTTTGACTCTTGCTGCACAGCCTGGCGCCTTCCCCTGCCGCCGCGTTACACCGAGTTCGCGCCTCTGAGACGCTCCGCACAAATCCAAATAGGATCCGGTGGAAAAAAAAAAAAGCCCTGTCTGGAGGATCCCCACACGCCCGAGGACAGGCTGGGAGCCCCACGCCGGCGGCACGGCACAAGGGGACGCCGGCCTGACTCTGCCCAATTGCACCCTCTTGTGACAAAGCGGCGATAATCCTGCTTCGGGTCCAAAGCTTCCTTAGGCCTGCAGCAAACCGCTCGCCCGCATCCTTGCTTTAACACCAGTTCTGGTTAACTCACGGGTGAGAGCGCTTGGTGGGACGCTACTAAGCATTTCGGGTAACCCCGGCGTTGGTAAAAGCCCGGGCGTCCCCGCTGCCTGGCGCGGCGCTCTGCTGGCTGCTTGCCACGACGCTGGATCCTCAGAGCAGAGGAGGAAAAACACGTGCTAAGACGTACTCGCCACTACCGGCATTTAACCAGCTGCCGCCGAGCTCTTTGGTGCCGTTACCCTGCCCTTATCGAACCTCAGGATGCGTCTTATCTGCCAACTCCACGGAACTATTACAAATGACCCGAACTCATCGCTCCAACGCGGGAGAAGCAACAGTTCTCTCTCTCAGACGTTTCTCCAGCCGCTCTCTGCGGAGACTGGGAAACTTTCCCCACCAGCACGGGAGCAGACGTGTTTGTGCTGACTCCCCCGAATCCTGATAAACCCGTCCTTTCCCAGGCCCCTCTCGCAGAGCGGGATGCGATTCCCGACGCCGCGGAGGTCGAAGGCTCTTACCTGGGATGGAACGGTCCGCACAGCACCGCGCAGCAGTTTGTGAGGATACTTTTATGGCTGTAGGGATTGGCAAACTCCGAGCCCCTCTTATTTGACCAGGACCCTTTGATCTGAAAGGGAAAGGATAGACGCAGATTAAGATACGAAAGATCTGATAGCAGATAATTAATTACACGGTAACGGACTCGGTTCAAACCCTTGCTCAAGAGGTGGAAGGCTTGTCTTACTGCCGACGTCCTCCCTCTCTTTGCTTTAACAGGCAGCACAGCTGCAGAGAGGCAGCCAGAGGAGAGCAACACGCTGCTCCTGCCTCCGCCAAGGCTCAACCTTGCAGCTAGAAAGCCCCAAAGCTGCGCCCTCCCCGCGCTGCACGGCAGCTTGTCGGTGGCCCCCTCTTCAACACCACTCTCCTCCTCCTCCTCCTCCTTCTCCTCCTCCTCCCCTCGTTCTCTGTGAGGCTGCAAGCTCCTGGGTCCCTCCCGGGCTCCTCCGGCCGAGCCAAGAGCGAGGGGATTCCCAGGCCGGGCTGCCACAGGAGGCAACGATTTCATCTGCCCCAACCCCGAGCAGCTGCCACCGGGACTCTGATTTCGAAACCCCGGTCACACCAAGCGTAGGCACACACGCGTGGGCAGATGCTATACCCGGCCTCAGGCCCCTGGCTGCAGCGAACCATTTACCATTACATTTCCTCCTTTTTTTTGGTTTTGTTGGGTTTTTTTTGTTTTGTTTTGTTTTTTTTACTTCCTCTCCTCGGTTGCAGCATAAGGCTGGCCAGGCGGGCAACGCAGCCGGAGCGGCAACGGGCCACGTGCTTGGGACCTGGCGCTCCCAGAACTGGGGTGCGACCCTCCATTGGCTTCACTTTACGTGGCCGTGAGCATCTCCGCCAACACCTCCGAACGCAACAGAAAGGTGGACGGGAGAGGGGAGGGGAAAAAAAAATGTTAAAAAAAAAAAAAAAAAAAGATGCAAACCTGCCTTCTGCAGAGCTGGAAGCCTCCAGCAAGGATTACAGGTCCTTCTGGCCAGGAGGGTGAATTTAGATTCCAAGGATCAGACAGATCCTGCTTTTCCGTACAATCTGCCCTGCTCAGGGTACTCACGGGGCCCTCGGAGCCTGCCTGCCCCCCAGACTTTTTAAGGTACGTCTCGTCAGGAGGTGGCTGGGCGTTATTTGCCCGTTAGGCACGAGGAACTGACAGAGACAAAGGGACTTGCCCAGGGTCTCAGAGGAAACCTGTGGTTATGCAGGACGCTGAATTAAGATCACCCGTGTCCCAGGCTAACACCCAAATAAATCTCTGGGGCCGGCCTGCCTTTTTTTTTTTTTTTTTTTTTTTTTTTTTTTTTTTTAAATCTCGTAACTCCTAATTTTAAGCGAGGCCACATACAGACTGGAAAAAACACGCACGTGACTTTTTCTAACATTTCAGCCTGGCACTGCCAAGCAACACGTCTTGCACGGTCCCCCCCGGCTGCCGCGTGCTGCTTTTCCCCCCCCACCCAGCTACCTGAAACTACAGGCTAAAAAACGCCGGTTTAGGGCAGGGGCTGCGCGCTTGGCGGTGGATGATGGCAGGCAGCCGCGGATCCTCTGGAAGCCTCACCTCCGCTTAGGAAGGACCGGGGCCGGCCCTGCAGAAGGACAAGCGTCCAGGTACTTACGTCTTCGTTCGTCGTCAGGTTGGAGGCCACTAAATAAGTGTGAAAACCTGAGAGGCCCAAAATAGACCAGACTGAGAAAAAACAAATCACCAGCTCCAGCACAGTGGGGAAGGAAAGAAAAAAAAAAAAAAAAAAAAAAAAGTCAAGGAAGTCTCGGGGAACAAAATGATCCTGCAAGGAGAGGACTGATTTGGGAGGTACGTGCTGTGACTACGCATGCTGGGCCACGAAAACATCCCAGCGAGCTTCCCATTCCCCACACCATTCTGCGGGCACCCAGCAAGGCACAGCCTGTTCCAGCCGCTTCCCTTTCCACGTAAACTGGGAAACAAGTTTGTCACCCGCTCTCAGTCCCCAGCGGTGAACTAAAGAAAGAATCACAGAATGGTTAGAATTGGAAGGGACCTAAAAGATCATCTGGTTCCACCCCCCTGCCCTGGGCAGGGACACCTCCCACCAGCCCAGGTTGCTTCAAGCCCCGTCCAACCTGGCCTTGAACCCCTCCAGGGATGGGGCAGCCACAGCTTCCCTGGGCAACCTGGGCCAATTAAAGCTCTTCCCAATTTGGGGATGTTCTATCAGCCTACGGATGCCTGTCTGCCCCAACCAGGTAGCTCGGGAACTAAATTAAGTTGTGGAAAGTACCCGAAGGTGACCCTACAAAGAGCTCGCTGCGCTTCTGTTACACAATTAGCATCGCTGCGCCAGCGCTCGGCAGCCTGAGCCGCCGACGGCGTCAGAAGGATATCTCGCAGGTGTCGTCTTCAGAGTGGCGAGGAATCCATCTCTCTGAGAGCCTGCAAAGCAAAACGGGACAAGGAACGCCGTCCCATCAGGCAGCCCTGCATCTCCAGCCAACGCTTCACCCCCGAGCACGCAGCCACCCCCCGCTGCGGGCCACAGGGATCTGCCCGGCTGCCCGAGAAACATCTACGGTCTGGAACTTTGCCGAAACGTCAGCGCGTAGACACAGCTCCAGGAGATTCGGGGCTGACGGGCAAGTCACCTTCCCCGCCAGGTTAAGGGCGGACGCACCCACCAGCTCTGGTGGCGACAACCCAGTCACCAGCTCCCCCGGTCTCTCTGCAGCCAGGTGCAGGGTGGATCTGGGGTTCCCTGCAGTCTGAGACCCCCTTTATTCAGCGGGGGAGGGGGAAACAGGGATAGACCCTTCCCACGCTCTGTCCAACAGGAACGGTGACCGGTGCTGCCCCGTGGCCGGCAGCAGGGCACGCGTGGCTGCTCGCGCCCGCCGTACTTACGCAGAGTGAGGTGGGTGACGACGCAAGCGAAGATGAAGGCCGTCAGGAAGGAGAGGGAGAGGATGAAGGCGTAGAAGTAGCGATAGTTGCGCTTGCCCACGCAGTTGCCCACCCAGGGGCAGTGGTGATCGAACCTCTCTGAAACAAAAGGGACGTGGTGAGGACTCCTGCCACCTCGCACCCCGTGACAGAGCAAATTCCGCCGAGCCTGCAGAAACCAGGGGCTCCAAATTGAGCTTCCACCCACCACCCTGAGACCCGCGCCTCTTGCGGCACCGCATTAGCGAGAAGTTTCAAGGCGGCCCTGCCGCCTGCTCACATGCCCCATTTTTTAAGCATCGAAGGCCAAACCTTTCCTCTCGGCAAGCCCTGCACAAATACAAACCTCGTGACTGGTAACATCTACCATTACTAAAACCGAAAGAGAAGAGGGAAAGTTTTTCCAGCACTTCGCAGCGCCGGCTGTGCCTGCGCGCAGCATCGCTGCTCCCTTTCCGCGCGTCAGCTTCCCCCGCCTTCTCGGCGGGGGCAGAAAAACAGTTTTCGAAGTTATAAAGATACGCCTCTCAAACCACAGAAACTGCCTGGGAACCCAGGGCAGGTGCAGCGTATCTGGAGAGACTCCCCACTGCCTTCTAATGAAAGGGCCGCGTTTCAGACCAACCATTCCGCAGGGGACGCCAGCTCAAATAAAACCCGTCGCACACAAAGCGGGCACAAGCCCGCGCCCCCGGCCGGCTCCTCTCCAAACCCTGCCCCAGCCGCGGCTGCTTTCCGGCGAGCTGCGCCAGCGCGAGGGAGGCGTCACGGCCACCCACCGCCATCCCCAAACGCAGAACGCTTGGCGATTCCCAAATTTCTTCTCTTCAGCAGAGCCTTGGGGTCCTGCAGCGGGTCGGTGGCTCCTCAGGCTGCCCCGGCAGAGAGCGTAAAGCACAACCTCCGCATCCACACAGAGCAGCCACGCGAGGATTAAAATCTCCATTAAAATGTCCCCAAATCAGATGCCACCCCGCCGCCAGTTCAAGCTGCTGCGGTGCAGCCTGGGAACCCCCCCCTGCCCACCCCCCCTCCGCCTGTCCCTGCCCGCGGGAAGCCACCAGAGACTTTTCTTCGGGTCTTTGTTCATTCCCTCCTGCCCCGCCGCAGTCTGAGGGCACGGGGAGAGGACACAGAAGAGCTCAACCCGCATCCACGGCGGTGTCTCTGCCAGCCTGGCACCAGCACGGCCACACGCAACACGGACCCCGCGGCAAACCCTGTGTTCGGTGGGGGCCTCAACCGCATTTCATGGCACAGACCTCCCCGAACCTGGGAAAGCAGAGACACACGGAGTCTTGGACGTGCCGCCCCCTCGCCCCGAGCCACCGCACTTGGTGTTGCTTTCATTTCAAGCGGGAAGAAGAAAAACCGCTCGGCATCTCGCTTTATAATCCTTTACGAGACGCAGAAGCAACCTGTCCAGGAACATAAACCACACGCACACGGGACAGCGGCACCTTTCCTCTCTCCGGGCTTACCGACGCAGTTGTCGCAGACGCTGCAGTGAGAGGTGCGGGGAGGGCGGAACATTTTGCAGGTGTAGCAGTACTTGAGTTTCACCACGTACTTGTTTATGACCACCTCCATGGTGCGGGCCGGCGGGCGGTAGGTAGAGGTGCCCATGCTGTCTGCAAGGACAAGGAGGGACAGTCAAACCCGCGCAGGCGAAACCCAAGCCCCCCCGTATCCGCTCCCTGGCAGGGTAAGGGATCGGCGCGTGCTCTCCTGGTTTTAATCAGAAGCCGAGAGGCAGCTCAGCCGGCAGGATTTGTTGCGGGGTGGGCAGCCAGGAACTCCAGTCAGCTCCTCGCAGCATTATTTATGTCGTTTCCTTGTCTGGCAACGCTGCTGGGATGCCAGGAGGAAGTAATATCTGCCCAACAGTTTGAGAACATAAAGCAATTTATAAATAGCGAGCGTAAAAGCAGCAGAGTTAACGTGCCCAGCGACACCAACTCATCTCCCCGCGTCTAACGGATCACCACGCAAGGAGAGACAACATCATCTGTTAACGCACGGGTGGTTCCTCCTCTGCTGTAAGCATCCAAGTTACCGAGACGAGGGCAAACCTCCGCAGAAGCAGCCCCGGCCACCCCTAGCACACGACTCACCGACCCATTCCCAGCACAGCGGGGGAGGACAGCCAGCGGGTCCCGCGTGCTCCAGGCGGATTTCGTTGAAATTTAACACGTGTCTCTTATAAGACGAGAGGATTCCTCCTCCTCAAGGTCGAAACTGGGGATTTTTAGAGACACCGCGAGTTACACCTGCCTGCGCCGGCACTTCGTTATTCACTGGGCACTGGCAGCTGGAGGCCGTTCCCCTGCTCAGCAAAAGCTGGAAAACCTCTGTATCACGTTTGCAGTTTTGGGGGTTATTCCCTTATTTTAGTCACTCTTAAAAGAGCACCTTCCCAACTCCGAGGAAGTCTTGGCAAACGGAGATGTAACAGTGAGCACGTTAAGAGGGTAAGAAGTGGATTATATTAACGGTAACAGCTGGCACATCAGGCAGCATCTGCAGCCAGATTACTGCTTTAAGCACTTATATATAGAAACACGGATAACCGCTCTGAGGATATTTTAAAACCGTATTTTTTCAGTCGGATGTAGAATTACTGCCTTGCAACCATCTTCGGCGGGGCAGATTCAAGCTGTCTCACGTTAGCTTTGCTGAAGCATTTGTGACTACGGGTCACAGCACCAAGGTCCACGGGTGCTGGACGCATACACCTTCTTGGTCGCCACCAGAAGAGCGTGACGTGGCAGTTTTTCGCTGGGGACAAACGTTAGCATACTGTTGGAAACCATCGCAACAAAGGAAACACTGCAGCACAGCAGGCTCAGTGGCAAATCGTAATCTTAAAAAGCACTCATGCCTAAGTTAATTACCCTACGTCCTCACCACCCGTATTTTAGGGAAGGCGGCAGAGGGTCAGATTCCTCCGAGTCTGGACAACGATCACCGTTACAGAGCAGCGCGCACTCTCGCTCTGTCTTCAAGAGCCTGGCAGCGTGATCCTGACGGGGACTTCGTGCTCCCCCGGCCGCTGGCACACAGTCCTTAACGTGTTTGGGACACGGGTGCCACAGGCTGTCCCTCCCCCGAGCTCTGCACGAGCCGCTGCCCGCTCAGGTGTCGTCCCGAGGGCAGGAACAGACACAGCCACGACCCACCGTACGGGGCTTTGCCTCGGAGAGCGATGGGACGGGATAGAAACGAAAGTCATCTCTGCAGACCCTCTCTCTGAAGCGCTGCCGGCTGTGCTCGAGGAGCTCGTCGCATCTCTTTTACCGGGACTTTTAAGACGTTATCAAGACATATCATTGTCAAGCTCCGCGATTTGATACTCCGGCTTTTTCTCCAGAGACTCACTGAGGCTGAAACGCGTGTGACACACACACACACACGCACACACACACGCACTGGACCAAACACAGGAGAGGGTCACAGAAGTCTCACCGATCCGCTTTTCCAGGTCTGCGGCCTCGCTCGGGGTGGCTCTGGGCAGGATACCCGGGTCTCGGAAGCTCGTCTGGAGCAGGCAGCTGATGACGAAGAAGAAGAGGACGGCTGCAATGATGGGGATGGCCAAGGTGAGGTGACTGGCAAGGAAGGGGCAGCTGTTAAAAGAAAAGGGAAAAAAACCACATCGTTACCAACCACCGCTACAGAACCGGCTATCGGCGGCGACGTTACACACTACGGATTATCACGGGGGGGTGGGCTGGAGCACCTCTGCTTTGCAGAGACCTCTGGAACAGCAAGAGCCAGCCCAGGAAACACTGGAGTAGCACTGGGAAGACAGGGTCTTTGGCACCAAGGTGGCAGTACAAGCCCCTCTGCACAAGCTCTTCGCCCTTCTGAAGTCCCAGAATCCCATTTCAAAAACCTGGCAGCTGCCCCAAAGCTCGGTCACCTTCTACAACAGCGGCATCGAGAACACGCGGAGAAACACCCCAAGCTAAGCAGGAATCAACACCCGCGTGAACGCGATCCCATTCGGTCCAACACCAGAAGCCGAGAGGGCACTTGGCTTCCATTCAAGGCAGCTTTGATGTCTCCGGATGACCCGCGTGCCCTTCACGGTGTGCCAGATGTTTGGCCAGCGATGCCTTCCAGCATCGACGCTGCCAGGACAAGCCATCGGGCACCTCGGCAGACGATGCCCGCTCCAGGGCTTGCGGCGCTACGACCCGGGGGTGTTTTATCACGGATGGGGACCGGCGCGATGGCACCCCACATCAGGGCAGCTCCGTTATTGGCAGCACGATGGGTGAAGGCTGCCGAGGAACACGGATCTTTGCACGGCGCGGTGTCGGACCCCCCCCTCCCGTCCCTTTCTCCGCGGGGGGATTTGCTATTATAAGCACAGATAAGTCGAGCGCAGACGGGGAAGCTGCTTGAGCCCCGATGTCTGCGGGCAGCGCTAAGTCTCAGTAACGCCGCGAGGCAGTTTGAGAGGATTAAGCAACTTTTGTTTCAACTCCCGGAGCTCAGCTGTCCAGAACAAAGCAGCCACCGAGCCCCTCGGTCGGACAGAAAGGTCTCCGAAATGAGAGATGCGAGCTTCTCGCCACCCCTTTTCTGGGAGAATCTCTGGACCCCGCTTTCCCCCGCCAGGCAACAAGAAATCACGTTAAAAAACGTGAAGCGCAGTGCAGACCCAGGCAAGATGTATTTGCTCTGTATCTAGCAAACGGTAACCCCTGCGACAGGAGCACACGGCTAAAATAACAACGCAGAAAGCCCCAGGGCATCTTCCACCAAGAAAAGAGTGACTAGGCAAGGAGGGAGGGGGGAGCAGATGTCCTCTGCTTGGCCCCGCACAGAGCGGTGACTGCGCCAGCGCTGCCCGTTAGTTTCAGACGCAGCAGAGAAAGCTGTCGGAGGGGCAGAGACGGCACGAAGAAAGGAGTTTTTCGCATGGGGGATGCCATTACTGCCTCCTGCAGCGGCCTGCCTGCCCCTTCCAGCTCATCCGACGTCTCAGAACCTCTAATCCGAGCAAATACCTTCATCTCCCCCCGCCTGCAGGCTTGGGCAGCTTTACTCGGAGACTCGCAGGGATAACGCCGTGATCCGAAGGCAGGCGTGACCCCCCCCCAGCCCCAGCTTCATACAGCGGCAGGAAAAACAAGCTCCCTTCCCTCCCCGGGCAGGATCGGGGAGGCAGGAGAGCAGAAGGTCTCAGAGGTGTCGGTAACCAGCGGTGCTCCATCCCCGGCTCCTCCGTGTAACGGGGTGCTCCTGGCTCTCCCCTCCCTCGGGGCGCAGGAGAGGGATGGCTTTCCTAAAGCGGAGGGGACGCGGAGCGATGCAGCCCCCTCTTCCCCAGGCACCCCTGCACAGTGGGGGCAGAGCTCCAGCGCAGACCCTCCAGGTGGGACCCCAAAGAGTTTCACCCTTTATCAAGGACCTTTCACCGAAACGCTGCTCCTGCTGCCTCTGCGGACCAAGACCACCGGTCCTGGGGCGGGGGGGTGCCTCCTGACTGCGATCCTGGACCAGTTCTCCCCTCTGTAGCAGGAGGGAAGGCTGGGAATATCTTTAGAGGGCAGGAGGAGATCCTGGAGGGGGATCTTTAGAGGGCAGGAGGGGATCCTGGGGGGGGATCTTTAGAGGGCAGGAGGGGATCCTGGGGGGGGATCTTTAGAGGGCAGGAGGGGATCCTGGGGGGGGATCTTTAGAGGGCAGGAGGGGATCCTGGCGGGATGTTAAACCTCTTCCCCAGACCAGACTGGGCAAAAAAGGTCCAAGGCCACCCCCGTCTCCCCACCACCACCCCCGCAAAGAGGGACGGGCCATGGGGGTGCCGTGGCTGCCTGCAAAGCGGGTCTGGGGGCTGTGCAGGGGGGGGAATGGCGAGGAGAAGGAAGGGATATAGGGGCTCCCATGGAGGAATTAGAAAGAGATGCTGCCCACCCCCCTCCCACCACGAGGGCATGGGTGGGATAACAGCTAACCAACGGCACCCCCCCCGGAAAGGCTTAAAGGAGGATGGGGGGCACGGGACGGGGGCTGCTCGGAGACCCCACACGGCTTCACCCCAGCAGGGCAGGGGGCCCGATCCCGGGAAAGGGGGTAGCCGATACCGGGAAGCGGGGAGGGAAGACGGGGACACCGGCGGGACCCCCCAGCAGAGGAAGGGGGGACCCCCGCGACCCCGCAGCCCCCCCGGCCGTGCCGAGAGCCCCCATCCCGTCATCCCGCACTCACTCGAAGGCGAAGAAGAGCCCGCTGGTGGCCAGGATGAGGCCGAGGGTGAGGGCGAAGACTCCGCTGTGCCGGGCCAGCATGAGGCGGCCGCCGCAGTAGAACCGGTTGCGGCCGGGGAAAACCTCCCACTTCCGCCGGGGCCGGCGGGTGGCACCGGACCGCTCCAGGCCGGCGGCTGGCGGGGGCGAGGAAGCGACGGTGCCGGTAGCCGGCCCCGCTACCCCCGGCGGGATCTGCCGGTACTCGCACTCCTTCATGGCGCCGCAGCGCCCGCCCCGCCCCGCCCCGCCCCGCAGCGCCCCCTGCCGGCCGCGCCGGGGGCAGCCCCGCCCCGCTACCGGGAGGGGACAAGGGCGGGGGGGTCGGACCGGGAAACTCTCCGTGGCTACCGGGGGCGGGGGGAGGGATGCGGGGGAGCGGACACCGCGCCCCCCGCCACCCCGGCCCGCAACCAGGCGAGGTCACCGGAGGAGCGGCGTGCCCCGGTCGGCCCCGAGGTGTGGGGAGAGAAGGAACCGGGGGGGGGGGGGCGGGGCGTGTCTCAGTGGCACCGAGGGGGCCCGACCCGCACCGGGGGGGTCCCAGCGGCACCGGGAGGGTCCCAGTGGCACCGGGGAGGTCCCAGCAGCACCGCGGGGGGGTCCCAGCAGCACCGGTAGACCCTACCGGTGGAGACCCTACCGCTAGACCCTACCCTAGGGGAGGGTCCCAGTGGCACCGGGGAGGTCCCAGCGGCACTGGGAGGGGGGGGGCCCAGCGGCTCATACAAGGCAGCAGACCCCGCCCTGCGCCCATCAAGGGCACTTCCCGGAGATTTCCGGGAAGCTGGCGGACAGGGATCCGTGCCATAAATACCGGCTCGGTGGCAGTAGGTCCCCCAGAGGACGGAGGAACCAAGAGGTATTCCCCATCCCAGGCAGCTTACGGGAATTTTGGCCATCAGGAATGACAGCAGAGAGGGGGCAGGACGCTGTAGCATCAGCAAAGAACACGGACACGGCCAGGCAGCGACAGCTCGGTACATAACTGAGGACTGATGCCTTCATTACACCCAACAGCATCCTTACAGGTACATCAAGCTTTTTAGCAAAAGCGGGTTTCAGTTCTGAGCAGCGCTGCTGCCCCACGACCCGCCTGCACCAACACACCCCCCCGGCTACGTCCATGGCAAGAAGTTGCAGTGCAGGATCAGTCCCAGCAGCCAGAAGGAGAGGAAGAATCCGAGGATGCATTTGCCAAGGGGGGTGATTAATCTGCAGTTCAGCAGCAGCCTCACAACGGGGTTTTCAGGAGTCCTTTTCCCGCAGGAACCAGATTGACCTCGAAGAGATTGCTCGGGGCGAGGTGCCGCAGTTTGGTGATCGGTCCCTTCGCTCCAGAGCAAAGGTTCGCGTTCTTGAAGGAGGTGAGCGGAAAACCAGTACAGGATGGGAGAGGAGGAGCCAAGGAAGCGGGTCAGCACCTGAAGACGACAGGCAGAGCCAAAAATCACATAAGCTGCAGGTCTCTGACTGTCACCGACCCTCATCCCAAGGACGGAAGGAGCCATCCATCCGCCTCAGACGGGCTGCTGAGAAAGAGGACTGAAATACGGCCCCAGTTCCCGGTGCTGGAGTTTATTCCATTGAAACGAAACTCCTCCCAGCTCAACCCGCTTCATTCATTAAGACATCTGTGTAAGCGATCAAGCGGTCCCCAGGTTTTGGACAAACACGGTAACTAATTGTCACCATCCCACTGAAACCCTTGTCACCATCCAGCTCAGGAGCTGGGATGGGGCAGCAGCTTCAGGGGAGATTTGAATCTCACTCTTCAATTATTTTTTCACTGGAACCCCCAACCTTTAGTGCCACCAGCTGTGTCCTAAATAGACCTTCACACACTTTCTAGGGACGGGTGACAGGCTCTGGATCCTTCCATTGCCATCCATTAAGCTCAGACAACATGACAACGACCCAGTATCCTTGTCCCCAAACCGCCGGCTCGCAGTGCTCGGCAAACCTGGCCTTAAGCCCACATCAAACGTCACCAACACCAGCTGGACCCTTTGATCCATGTCCTGGTGTCCTCATCACACCGAGCCCCTGGGAAAATCTCTTTGGGAGATTCCTCTGGCAGAGCAGAGGGATTAAGCGGCTTTGGAAACTCTCGGTGGAAGCAGCTCCCAAAGAGGAAAGGCAAAGCTTTTGGTTTGCGTTGCCCTGCAGCTGGGCCAGCTCCAGGCTGTGACTGTCACTGCCTCGGCCACCACGCCGCGCTCCCCTGAAGAAATCGCTCCTGCGCGTTGTGGTGAAGGTCCTACCTGCACGTGCATGCAGAAGAAGCCAAACGCCAGCAGGACCGTGGCATGGACCACGTACACGAAGACAGCGGGGCAGCAAAACCCAGCGCTTGGTTTACCTCCTTCTTCACTCTTTCTTCTCTCTAGACCAAGAGTTAGGCAGTGCCGGGGGTTTGCAATGATGTAGGTCCAGGCAGCCCACGAGCCCAGAAGCGTGATAGGCAAAGCAAGCAAGAAATTTGGTATCTGTCTGAGCTCAAAATACCTTAGAAAACCCACATTCCAGTAAGCGTCTTGAATATAGGAATAGACCACGGGGAATCGCTGGGAGCACCAAGGGGGTTTGTCCCCATCGGTGGCCACCAGACGATAGCCCTTGTCCAGCGCCAGCTGCAGCAGCGGTTTGGGGATGGTCGGCTCCAGGCCGGTGCCAGCACCACAGAACCTCACGTAGGCGTAATACTGAAATAAAGCAAAAGGCAGAAAAATCCCAGCGCACACCAGAACCGCTGAAGATGCCAGGCTGAGGAGCTGCTTCCACAACGGAGGGAGCTTCCTTACCGGCCCTGAAACCCCCTGGAGCTGAAGGGCAAAGCATTTACCGCGGGAGTAGAGAAAGAAGCCGGCATTAATAAGCCCGTTGGCACGCACCCCAGAAGCGAGGGAGAAGAGCAGCCCGCTGAGCCAGCTCTGCCCCTTCTCCAGTTGCCACATGGCACTGAACGCCAGGAAGGCAAACGTGCTCTCTGAGTAAGCAGCTGCCATAAATACGTTGGCAGGGCTGAGCGAAAAGAGAAGGGCAGCAAGGAAAGCCAGCCTGCGACACCGCAGCACCGCGCAGCCCAGTTTATACAGGGCAGCGGCTGCCAGGATAGAAAAAAGGGAATTAAGAAGTACGGCTGATAGCAGGAGGCGGCTCCGCAACCGCAGCAGCCGCTGCAAGGGCCACAGAGCACCCTCGGCCAGGGCACGCAGGGCCAGGGGGTACAGCGGGAAGAAGGCGCAGTTGTGCTCGTACAGGT
This sequence comes from Larus michahellis, assembly GCF_964199755.1. Lineage (NCBI taxonomy): Eukaryota > Metazoa > Chordata > Aves > Charadriiformes > Laridae > Larus > Larus michahellis. The sequence goes on along the minus strand of NC_133914.1, from coordinate 4,395,926 downwards.
AACCCCGCTCGGCGATGAAGAGGAAATGCTCCGCATCCCAGCGCGAGAGGCCTCCCAGCAGCTGCTCCAAGAGCAGGTCCCACAGGCCAGGCTCCGGCAGGCGAGGGGGAGAGAAGGCGTCTGCGGCGTGATCCGGGATCAGGAGGTTAAACAGAGCCTGGAAAAAAACAGAAAAAGGGGACTGAAGTCCAGCAGAGATCCTCTTGTACCTTACGGAAAGCACCGAGCAGGAGGAGGACTCCTGGGTTTCACAGGAGGGGACAGGAGCAGCACAGAAGCCAGGCTGAGGGACTGTGAAAAGGTGCAAACACAGTCTTTTGGGGTATTTACACCCGAACTGAATAAAGCTCTGGACCGCATCCAGCATGAATCCCCACGGAACTTGACAGGGAAAGGCTGCTCAGCCCCGTGCTCAGGCACGTCTAACCGCATACGTTGACGCTGGGTGCCTCTGCAGCACTGGTGAGCCTCCGCTTCTACTCGGTTTGGCATTACTGTCCCAGCTGACGTACAAGGGAGAGGGAACAGAACGAGAGAAAAAACATTTTCCCAGAGCAAACCGATGCAGGAGACAGCGGCCGATTCCCAGGCCCCCTCTCTAGTCTCTACATCACTCCATCACCTCTGCAACTCGGCAGGCGACCGAGTTCTCTTTCTGGAGAGGAGCAAGCAGAACGCACACACCTCTCTCTCCGTGAGCTTGTGGTGCTGGCCACGTTTTAAAAGGTGAGAGAAAAACCCAGAGAGCTCCTGAGATAGGAGGTACGCAACTTAACGCGTTGTAATGTAATTCCAAATGAAAATATGTTTAAAAAAAAAAAACCCCAGAAGGTAAACTGCGTAGCTTAACTACACGTAGATCGGGATGAGTCCCCTGCAATAAGTTCAGCGTTGCCAGAGAAAAGTCCACGCTGAACAAATTGGGACTAAAAGACACAGAAAGCCGCCGTTCTACCACGAAGCATGCATCTGGTCTACCCAGGCCCCTGGCATTCCTAACACGGAGTCTTTCATCTCGGCTGATGGTTCCGCTCAGCCCTACCCAGTGGTGACCGGGGCTGCCGCAATCTGCCAGCTGGCTGGTGGCCTGCCGCTGAAGAGCTTTCTCAGGCTGATTTTGTTCCAGGAGGGCCGTGGCCACAGCCAGGCTCTCTGCTGGCTGTCTCGGTACGCGCAGGTGGGACGGAGTGAGCATCCGAGCTCTCCCCACGCTCGGAGAAGGACGGCTCTGGGTGTGAGACTCGGGCGGAATGTGCAGGAGGAGATTATTGTTCCCTTTCTGTGGATAAACTGAGGCTTCAGCCTCTCGTGCTGCCGAACCTCTTGCAACAGCGGCGTGAAAACACAGCGAGTTACAAGGAATTTTATGTAATTTTACTTTACAGCAACCTGCCTCCCTGGATGCAGCTGGTTCTCCAAAGGAGAAGACGATTTCCCACTCAAGCAGAACCAGCTCGCCCCCGGTGCACGAGGCAGTACCGAAGAGAGAAGCCTCGGAGCAGCAAACGAGAGACGTCGCAGCATTTTTTGGCTGAGGAAGAGGGGACTTGCCTGCAGCAGAAGCGTCAGGGCCCTGCAGCACACCGCAAACCACACGACCTCTCGGAGGTGGGGGTCTTGCCTGCTCACCAGCTCCATTCTGAGCTTGAAAGTTGCCTCAAGTAGGTCACTGATGCCAGGGAAATTCTCCCTCCGGTTCTCTGGAAACCTGAATTGATAAACAGAGAGGACAGACGCAGAAAGGTATTTCTGGCTTCAGCCATGTTTGTAAATTATGCGCTTTTATTTACTACCAGGCACTTCAAAGGGCTGCAAATCTCTATGAAGAAGTCACTTATGAAAGAGATCACAGATAGGGGAGATGACGCGGAAGACCTCTTTGATATTGTTCCTATTAAAAAAAATAATTTCCCTGACTTCTTAACCTTGGCCAGGATGCAGAGGGAGAGAGGTTGTAACGCGTCCTCTCAGCCCATTTCTTACCGGGCCAGTGTAAATACCAGAAGCAGACAGGCTCAGCGGCCACCTCAGCAGAAACACCAGCGGCTCCGCCAAGCATCTACGCACACGTTCGAGTTCCAATGCGCTGAATGGAATTTAAACCTTTTTTTTTTTTTTTTTTCTGGAACGGAGACAGAATGAAAATGCGGACTCTGAGCATAACACCCGTGTAAGCAGTTTGCTGACCAGGGCTCGCAGCCGGCTGTGCGCTGCCGGGCATGTTCCCTCCTCTCTCCCGCTCTCTGCCTGGTGTTTGCCCCTGGGAAGCCGAGAGCGGCTTTTCTCCGGAATGCCTCCACGGCACCGACCCCACAAGCTCCGTCAGAGCAAGGCTGAGGTGCCTTCTCAGACACGCAGGCGTCCCCTCACCCCTTCTACCGATCAGAGGCAGCACCTCCAGGATGTGACACTCGCACCGTTTCCCCCTCCATCGCCACCTGCAATTTTCCAACATTTTGGCAGGGGGTCCCGGTCCGCAGAGCAAGGGCATCGCTGCAAACTGCGCACGCTGAGGTGGCTCTCCTCCACCTCGTCCCTGCAAACCCCACCAGCGAGGCTTAACCCGCTTTGCGGAGTCTCGCTGCTTTCCCTGCCGCGTATATTCCGGGTTGACGTTCCGGGAGCAACGTGGAGAACGCCTGGCCCAGCGCCACGAACGGCAGGCGCTATCGGTTACGCCGCTTTTTAAGATAACGCATTTCTTCCGTTGGTTCCCCCGCCGCCAACCGCCTTGCAGTCTGCGAAACAGAAGACCCGCAGCTCTCGCTGGGTTCCGGCGACACCACATCCTGCACCCTCTCCCACCTGCCGGCTTTCTGACCCAGCGCCTTCCAGCGCCATAAAGACCCCCCAAACCCATCACTCCATGATCTAAAAACACGCTGAGGTTTTCCTATTCCCGTTTTACCGACGGAGAAAAAAAACTCAGCAGGTTAAAAACGGCAGGCGAGAGCAGAAAGCAAGCAGTCAGCAAAGCAAAAAACCAAGATCCAAATACACTCCTTTAGAATTCCAGTCCCCAACCACAGGGTTATGCTTTTTATTTAACCACGTACAAAAGTTTTGGGTTTGCTCATTTTCTTCTCTTGCTCCAGAGCATTCGCAGCTACAAAGCGACTCGTGGGAGACACATTCTCCTGAATCACGAAGCTGCGGCGTTAAGAGAGGGGCTACTTCAGCCCAGCTGTAAACTCTACTAACGCGCCTTCACAGCTGCAAATCCTACTAAAGCTCAGCGGCAAAAAATTGCCCCGGCGCTTTAAATATTTTTTTAAAAAGCTGAGAAAAACGCCTCGCATGAACGTGCCAAGGAGGCTCAAAAGCAAAGAGCTTTAAAAAGCCCGTTCCCGTCACGACGCAGCACACCTTGTCACGGAAAGCTGCAGCCCACGACGGCCGCTCCGGCGGAGAACACGGCGTCGGGAGCTGGAACGTCTCTACCCCGAAAAGCGCCGCGTGAAAGAGCACCTGCACGGACGGAAAAAGGACAGGAAAAGGCAGAAGCGGGTTAAAAATATTTCAGTAGAGAAAGACACGCGAAGTCTTAAATTAATCTTAAAGGCGTTCGGCGTTTCCCTCCGCTCTCCGACGCGAAGCGCGTTTTGCTCACTCTGGAAACCGCGCTTTAAAAAAACGGATGTGAATATGAACAAAATAGACGCGGGGTAAATTATGATGTAAATGAAAATACGAACTCAGCAAGGTCCATACAGCTGCAGTGGGGACCGATGGCCACCCGGTGGCAGCAGCCACTCGCCACAAAGCCCGGCAACCAGCTCCTGGCTGGGCCACAGGATTCCTATCGGGAAACCCGCTCCAGCCTGCACCCCAGGAATGCTTGGAGAGAGGTTTGGGCACCTCTTGGTGCTTCTCCAACCTGCTGTTAAGAGTCGGGGGGTTCTCCAGAATTATTTAAACCCCCGTTCTACCCAGGGCGCCAAAGAAATAAAAGGGGATTTTTGGCAATCCTGTTTTCCCAGTGCTGTTTCCGTGAGCCTGGGGAGCTTTCGGCCTCGTGGCCGCTTTCGCTCCGGCTGCGGTGTCCGGATGGAAGCGGGGATGTGGGAACTTTTGTGGGAACGAAACCTGGCCCAGTTTGCGCAAACTTAAGGCGTCCCGTCCATCCTGGGAGGAGGGAGCCGGCGGGAGCTGGGGGTGTCCAGATGGGACACGGCAAGGAGCCGGGGGCGATGGATGGCCAACCGCCGGAATCCCGCTCTGCCGAGGGCACCCACGCTCCCCACGAGGGACCGAGTCCTGCCGCGGCCTCGCGCTCCGGTTGTGCCACGTCCTTCGGCGGCTCAGCGGCCATGGGGGGAGGCAGGGCCCGTTCCCCCGGGGTCAAGAGCCAGGATTTGTGGGACCCAGCCGGGGTCGAAGCGTTTAATAGGGGTATTTCCAAGATGAGGGACAATTACCGCCTGTGCGTTCGTTAACGGGTTGACACCCCAGGCCGCATGGAGCAGCCCGCGGTGGGGGGGGACTCGCCCCGGCTCCCGGCCGCCATCACCAGGCCTCGGCCCCGCGGTACCGGCCCGCGGTCCCCGCTCCCCGCCAGCGGGACCGAGCCTCCGAGGTCCGGCCCGTCCCCGCCGGGGCCCACCGCCGCCCCCCGTGACCTCTGCCCGGTGGGACCCCCCGGTTCGGCGCCCCCCGGGGCGGTTCGACCCCCCCCGGCCTCACGACGGGGGGACACCGGGGCCTACCCGGACACCCCCGCCCCGGTCCCCTCATGGCCGCCCGGGGGTGGGGGTGTCTCTGCGGGGGGCGGGGCCCCCACCCGAGCAAAGCGGGGGGGGGGGGGGGGGGGGGAAGGGGGGAGGGGCGTGTCACCGCCCCTCCCCCACCCCCCGCGGCGCGCGCGCGCGGCCCGGCCCCGCCCCCACCTGAGCGCCCGGCGCGCGGATCCCGCGCCGGCTCCATCCCGCCGTCAGCGCTTCCGGCCACGCCTCTTCCGGGGCTGCGCGCGCCGCCGCGTCACGTGTGCGGCGGTAGTTGGGAAGGGGGGAGGAAGGGGCGGGCGGCGCCATCTTTGTTAAGGGCGGGCGGAGGCGCCGGTGGCCCCGCGGCCCGTGTGTCCAACTCTCCGCCAAGGCCGTGGCGCCGGGCAGCCACCGGGCAGGCAGGGCCGGAGGGAACGGGGCGGAGCAGGCGGGGCCCTGCTCCACCCGAGGCATCGCTCCCGGGGGTGCACCAACACCCAGCTCAAAGGGAGCCGCCACACGGCAGGGCCCAACCGCGGCTCGTGCCAAAACGCATTAAGCGACATCACGTTAACAATAGCCGGGTAATAAGCGCATGTTATTATATTAATTACTTACTCTTACAAGAGGGTGGGCAGGTTTCGCTCAAGATCCCGTCCGCATGATGACGGAGGTGTTGGGTTTTGCCGTGGCCCCGGCCCAGCTCACACCACGCTGGGCCACAGCCGTCAGGGCCCTGGCAGCACCCTCAGGGCTCCCTCCTGCCGCTGGCACAGCACCAGCAACAACTCTTTGGGCTTAAAACCGACACGCCGCAGCACAGGCCTGACCATATCTACTGCAGCGACGACGGAGAAACCATCACTGCCCACCCAGACCCCAAGGGGGACCCCCAAGTGCCGTTAAACAGGGCTCTGGCTTGGGAAGGAGTCAAGTTTTTCCCCTTGCTGGTAAAAATGGGAATCAGCAGAGTAGTGCAGGTCAGAGAGAGGTGTTTTATAGAACGCCTGCAGAAATGGAAAGCTTTGCCTACGAATCAGGTCAAAGCATCGCGGGTAATGGTTTTAAACTGGAAGAGGGGAGATTTAGATGAGATACTGGGAAGAAATTCTTGGCTGTGAGGGTGGTGAGCCCCTGGCCCAGGGTGCCCAGAGAAGCTGTGGCTGCCCCATCCCTGGAGGGGTTCAAGGCCAGGTTGGCCGGGGCTTGGAGCAACCTGGGCTGGTGGGAGGTGTCCCTGCCCAGGGCAGGGGGTGGCACTGGGTGGGCTTTAAGGTCCCTTCCAACCCAAACCGTTCTGTGATTTGCATTCTGGGCAGCCAAGTCGAGTTTGCGATCAGGTGGGGCTCTCAAAATAGTCCCCCATTGCAAACTGTGAACTCTGCTTGTTCTCATTTTACTAATTTCTCATCTATGCTTTTTTCTCTTAACCATTTTAGAAGTGTGAGAGGTGTATGTGTCTGCGTGCATGCAACCGCTGAGGGAGCGGAATTACTCCCCTCAGATCAACTGGTTGTATAAATACCGGTAAAATGGGTAGTTAGCACCACTTGTGACTGTTCTTTCCATCCCAAATGTAGTATTTGCTTATGATTAAATTCACCGTAACATGAACACAGAAGCTGTACAAAAGCTGCTCACGTCACCTTCTTCAACCTTGCTGCTGAGGTCCTTTCTGTTTAGAAAAAGAAGTAAAACTTTTACATTAATCAGATTAAACAAAGCTCCTGGAGTACAGAACTAAATTATCAGAGAAGTCGGTTTTAAATCAACGACATTGTTGCAGAACAGCAAAGTCCAGCAGAATTCTTATCTCACAACTTGGTTTCCATTCAGTAATTTTTAAAGCCAAGGAAGCCCAGCACCATTCCTGTCTCTTAAGAAATCCGTTCTAAGGACTCTCCTCCTGCCGGGCAAAGAGCTCCTGCAATTCCTGATGATAAACAGACTTATTCAGAAAAGAGTCAGTTTGATTCTGGCACAATTACTTCCAGGAACCTGAAGTTTAAGAAATACAGCTAAGGGAGGGCTCGGGGAACTGAGAGCTTCCTAGGAGGGAAGTAGGGGGATAAAATGAGGTGATTTCTTCAAGAAAAATTACATTTGCCTTTAAAACAGCTTCTCCTTTTTCTTTAACTGGCTCTTTTGCTTAAATGAGCTCGGTGCAGTTCCAGCTAGCCTACTTCTATTATCATGTGAGGATAAAGCTTCAGGCTAAATAAAATACCCATTTATTAACCCATGAAAACGCGCAGATTTTCATATGAAGAGCCTGAACTTTGGCCGTTTGCTGAAGGGCATCAGAGCTCTGTCCGCTGGAAAACCCCGTCCTCTGAAGGAAGTCAGAGTCCACACCGCGGTTCCAAGAAAATGTGAAAAATGCAAGGGGAATGAAAATTTTCCATTTTACAGAGCCGAAAGGGAACTGCCTCCCTTCCGAGCAACCGCCTTTCTCACCCTGGGAACTGTGCCTCTGCTGTAGCTTCACCTCACACTGCAAATCCACTCCTACCCGAGCCTAAGCCAGAACTCCGTCACTGAAACAAGCCCAACAGAGAAAACAGAGCCAGAGCACGTGGCATTTCGGCTCCCTAGAGCCAGATGGGACTTCGGCATCCCCAGGCACAGCCATAACACGCAGGACCTTTGAGGTCTCGGTGCTGCGTGGCGAGGAAGAGCCGACCTACAACATCACATCTACAAGACCTGCCAAGCGCTGAAGCGACCTCCCCACTCTCCTAATAAAAAAAACCCTTACAAACATCTTACCAAGATTTAATGTACATTTATTCTTAACACGTGGAACATATAGTATAAAGATTTCATACTGAATAAATGATATTCATTAAGCCAAAAAAGGAAAAAAGGGAGGAATTTACATCAAGTTTTTAGCTACATCGTCTGAAATACAAATATGCAGAATTCATCACTGAAAAATCTCAATTGTGTTTCTTCATCAGGAACTTCAACTGAACCTAGAACTTTTTCACACCTCGATTAGAAAGAAAACAAAAACAGGAAAAATAAACTATAAGTTGATTGGCTGCTGAGACAGCAATGACTTTATACACAGAGACCTGTACAGCATCCTCCAGGGAGGGATGTCTGGCAAGAGATTAAATAATTGTGTCTCGCTTTTGCAGGTCATCAACTCGTTAACTCGTCATACTATAAAGGGGTAGGGAGAGGGGGACAAAACTGCAAGGAATCTTAGGGTATGTGCAATGTACAACGTCATATATATATACACACGTGGCAGCGTTCGGGCTGCAGCTAAAGGTTAAAACCAGTTCTAAGAGGTGATCTCAGGGTTATTCATACAATCAAGGAGGAAGAGAGAAAGAGGTCAGGGTGTTGTAGGTTCACACATGATACTTTGGGGGAAAAGCCTTTTTTTCTCCTCAACATTAACTAAAAACATTTTTAAAAACTACAGCTTGCTGCTGATCCAGCGTTTTTTTCTTTTTTTTTTTTCCATGTGAGACATTATTACAGTATGTTTACAGTTTAAGGTGTACAGTACATGAAGTTCTACACGCTACTGCACAGGCCTCCCTTGGACAAGGTCTGTTCACAACTGGTAACTTCTTGGTTCCTGCAAGATTGTGAATGTACAACGATAAACCACACAGAGTTCAGCAGTCACTTTTGTCCTTCAGAGTTTACCATTAAAAACAGTTATGAAAGTGGTGCCTGTCAATGTGATAACACGGCAAGTCGTTTTCCCCAAACTCACTGTAAACGACAGTAACTTTGGTTAAAATAAAAAAAGTCTTCTATGTAGACAGAACTTTGTCTCCTTTAATAAGGGATTCAGGACAAATTTGAAGGGCAGGGGAAGGGGAGAGGGATCGGGGACATCTTTCCCCGAGGGAGAAGCAGGACAGCGCAGGGCAGACAGTGGATTCTGAGGTGGTTTTGCATAAATAAAGGGCAACAGTCAGTTTCTAAGTTCTCCACTCACGCACACGCACACAGGGTCTCGGATCCCACAGCTGTCATGACTGGCCAATTAAAAACAGTACATCACAAATAACTTGTGAAACCAAAGAGTTCATCAAAGGCGACACGGAGATGTCCAACAGCCGCGATTCGTATAACGTGAACTCCGAGTGGTTCTCGTCCACCTTGGCCAGGGCGAGCAGCGCCCGAGCAGCTCGGCGCATCATGTCCACGCTCGTCGACTCAAAGGGTGGGTTCTGCATGTGCATCAAGCCGGCCTGGCTCTGCTGGAACTGCGTGGCGGCCAGGCTGTCCTCCAAGAAGCCCAGCAAGTTGCCAATGCTGCCCTTCTGCACAGCAATTGCTCTTGCTGCCAGGCTGTCCCCCTGTGCCAAGTTGGCCAGTAGTACCACAGCCATCTCTCGACACACCGGGTTCTTTCTGTCACTAAGGAACCGCACCATGGTGCTGTACAGCTTCTCCAAGCGACTGAAGGGGGGAGTCGCAAGAATCAAATCCACGTTGTTGTCCTGGATGCTGAGTTTGCTGAGTGTTTCCAAAACCAGTCTCTGAGGGGAGAGGACCGCATTGGGCCCCAGTGTTGGAAAGGGATCCTGGGCCTCTGCTGACGGACATACTGCCCAGTGGAGGAGTCCATCCAGGATAGGCAAACAGATGCTTTCCGGGTAAGGGGAGAGGTCCAGCTGGCCAGAAATGTTGGCCAACGTGACCAGGGTATTTTCGCGCAGCATCTCCAAGCAGTCCCACCACCACTCCACCTTGTTGCAGCTCACCCCTTGGTCCTGCTCCTCCTCTTTCTCATAGGTCAGGGGGGCCTGTTTGCGTTCTGGATGCTTGTGGTGTAAGAGAATCAGTTTCCCTAGAATCAGCAGCAGCCCGGGATGTTTAGACATTTCAAAGTCGTTGCCCGGCACAAACGATAAACTCCTGATGATGTTCGAGACGCAGATGCAGCGCTTCGCCAGAGAGTCCTGCCAGTCTAGGAGGGTGCAGAGGGGCGTCTCGTCTTTACTGTGAGGTTCGTCCTCCAGAATTTTTATATTTCTGTGGCTCTGAGCTGGACTAATGCCAAAGGGAAACTTGCTGCTTTCTTTCGCCGTTTCCAAAGCTTTGACCTCTTCCTCCTCCCCTGCCAGGGAGCCCGGACGTGCCGAAAGCATGTCATCCATGGTGGCAGTTATCCTTTTCTCCGAGGAGCTGTCGGATGGAGGAGTCTCTCCTTCCCTGGTGCTGGGATTGCTCTCAGCTGCTGAACGTTTCCTCAAGACAGAGTTGCAGGAAGCTCGTTTATGAGTCAAAGGTAGCTCCGTCTTGCTCTCAAAGTGGGTCTGAATGTGCTCGGTGGTGTCTCCGCCGCCAATCCGCCAGTGCAGCAGCCCGCTTTCAAACTCCTGCACTCGCCCCAACTTGTCGGAATAATCTACCACAAAGGGGTCGTTTTTCTGCACAACTTTGACTGGAAGCTTGTCAAATTTACTAACTAGTTTTTCCTCGCTGCTCTCTAGAGGTGCTTTGTCCTTGCTCGAAAACGCAGCCTCCTCCTCTTCCTCATCCTCTTCTTCCTCCTCACAGTTCAGGCTCCGTGGTTCATCATCCTCCTCCCCTTCTTCATGAGAGGAAGCTGAAGATTTGCAGAACCTTTCGGGATCTAATAGTGTTCTTTGCCCTGGGTCTCCCACCTCGTATTCCTTCAGGATTCCAAAGATCTCGATCAGGCAGCGCCGGAAATACTCCACCAAGAGTTCCAGCAAGCCTGGCAGCTACGAGGGAGGAGAAAAACGGGAGGGGAAGGAAGGAAGGGAACAGTGATCAGAAAACAACTTAGGCCAACACGAGTAACTGGGAAAGCAGGGCGAAAAGGGCTAAGAATCTAAGCAGTGCTGTTAATTAACGGGTTCTTTTCACGCTGGCAACAAACCGTTTGGAAAAGAAAGCTTTCTATCCCCTGAGAAAAGGAACAAACGCAAAACCAGGTACTGACTGTCAGTATCCAGGCCGCCCCCGCTCCACACACACATACCTGTGCAAACGCACAGGGGCTCTTGGTTTTACCTCCCCTCTGGTTAATACACAGGGAGGCGAAGGGCAAAACAGCCTTTAGAGTATCTCCCAGCAGTTTTTACAACAGCCACAGGGGCACGGGGGCAGCTGACTGAGAGAGGCTGGCCCCTCCGGACTGGCATCCCAGCCTCGCTGCGCGCTGTCCCAGGGCAAAGACAGAGCCAGAGGTGAACGAACACCATCAACGCCCAAAAATACATGTGGCCTCCAGCCTTCCGTAGCGCTCTCGCTGCAAAGTCCACTGTTATTCACTTTTTCTGTTACAGGAGCAATACACCTCACCAGAGAGGAGAGAACAGGCGCTTGCACACCAACAAACCTATCAATTACACGGGACAGAGAATCACCAGCGCACAGTGACGCAGACCCCGTGCTCTCTGCAGACCTGGCATGCTCCGCAGGTACCGGACATTTGGGAATCTGGCCCTACAAGGGCACGAGCTGCTTGTTGCTGTCTCGCTGACAGAAAACCCTACAAAATTAGCACTTCAAAGACCTGCATCAGAGAGCATCTGCACCCACCTGGCTGAGGTTGAAGGTCATTATGCTGTTGTCATCATAGAGCAGGATGTTTATGGTATCTAAGGCCCACGTACTTTCAGCTAGCAGCCCAGACTTCAGAGACATCATCACTCTCCAGGCTTCAGGAGTTCCTGTAACATAAACACATGATACTTCCAGCTCCTGGAGTTTAAAAACAAAAAAGGAGATACTTGATACCGCTTTCTGGACCTATGAAGAGCAGAGCCTGTTTAAGATGATGTAGAGACTGTATGTACAGCAATCTCTCCGCAGACAATGCCAAAATGATGTCTGAAAACACAACTAACTTGCAAAAATACAATTATTTCAAAGCCGGCAGAGCCCTTCCACATGGCAGTACTGTATCAAAGGGCAACGGCAGCATCCATCCCCTCGACAGGCACAAGCAGAAAAGCAGGAGTTTCCTCTTACCAATATCTTTTGCTGTCAGCCGCCTCCTCTGCTTCAACACAGGTTGTGTAGCTTCTACTGATCCCGGAGGGAAGGTGATGTCTCGCCGGATCATGGGAGGCTGTACAGCTGCTGGTGTTATGTGCGAGGCGGGGACTGGCGGTCCTGCCTTCTGCATTTTCATCCCCGAGTGCAGGAATGGAGATTTGCTAGGAGAAGTGCGATTCTCCAGAGGTCTGGGCAGAGGTGCTGGGCTGGATACCTGAGGAATGTGATTCTGCATGCTAGGGGGGGTCTGGTAGTTAGACTGGGGGGGCCTAGTCATTGGGGGCACGGGGGCAGAGGGACCATAAGCAGGTTGCCGGTTCCCGTGGGAAGGCCATGGTCCCTCGTGGTTGACCCTCTGGTCTGAATGCAGAATTTCATCTGTTCGAGTCACTCCGTGATAAGCAGGCCCCTGGGGCGCAGAGCCGGTGCTCTGCCGATTCGGATAGCTGTACCCTATTTCGTTGCGCCCTTGCCACATGGCACCTTGCTGCGGGCCCTCTGGAGTAGACTGTAAGGGACCACCCATCATCTGAGGAGGCATGTTTTGCTGAGCATTGGAGCCTGGGGGAGCCGAGACCCTGTCTCTGCCAAATTGGAATGGGAACTGGTTCTGGGGCCCTCCGGCAGATCGGCGGTCAGCAGCAGGGTATGTACTCCCATACTGGTTATACAGGTCCTGCTGTGGAGACGGCTGTGCAGTTTGCTGCTGGCTCGGTTGCTGGGTCTGTGCTGGAGGCAGCTGCTGCTGCGTCTGCCCCTGCCCGGTGCTGTACGGTACGTTGTACATCTCCCCTTCGTGTCGCTTAGCGGGCGGGCCGTAGCTGCCATCCATCGGTCGCTTGTAATTCTACAGGGGAAAATAAAAGCATCGACAACATGAGATTATCTACTTAGAAACAAGCAACCCAAACCTCTGTGGGTAGAGCTACTCGGAGCCAGAGGATATGCCCTGCGGCATGGCCTGTAAGCGGGCAAGACTTGTCTCGTTGTCAGCCATATCCAATGTGAAGTTGGATCAGTCTTTCAGCTTCACAAGCCAAGACCAATTCCTTGTGGCTGGCTGGGTAGTTTCCTTGTGGATTCTACAAGGATGCCTTGGGGGCAGAAGTCTGCCCACAGAAAGGACTTTCCTGGAGAAAAGACTCGGCTCTGCTATACATTCACCACAAACCAAACTGTGCACAGGTGCTCGTTTCCTTTCACATCCAGGAATTTTATCAGACCACATTTCTCTTATATTTCCCAGAAAAACAGAGGTTTCTGCGGAAGCACCAAACAAAATGCATTAAAAACTGTTGTACTTCCCGCTTCTTCCTTTCCTGTAGATTTCAAAACACATCACTGAAAGGAGCAAGACCTATTCTCCTCTCTACTTCTTTTAAGTGCAAATGGAGAAAACAGTCAATTGCCGAGACAAAAATCCAAGATCTCTTGCCTCCAAGGGTCTATGCTCTAGCCACTACACAGTCTATTCAGAAGCTCCACGGTCATGACTGGCTTCAGATGGAGCTCTAGGGCTTCAAAGATGACAAGTACCAGAGTAACTCGAACTCTTGGCTCAGAGCCCCGTGGCTCTGGTTGCAGAGCCAAACTGCAGAGCAGTTGGAATTATTCTTAGCACAGCTCAGCGAATGCCCTCTCTATACTCTCCTAAACCAGAGGACTCAAAATTATCAGGAAAACATTATGGGTCCTGGCACTGATACAAAGAGCACGTCATATATAAGGATTATGGAGAGAGATATATGTTCATTCAAACTCTGTCCTGAAACAAACCTGATGTTTCCGAGATCAGCGAGTAGGAGGCAGTGGGGCAGTGGAGGCAGGTCTGAAGCCTCTGTCTGCAGGCTCAGTAAGGCAAAGACATGAAAAGAGCCCTGGGCTGTGCAGAATGATCCACCTGAAACAGCTCCCCAAGGACTTGCTCCAAACAAACTCATCTCATCACTCGGACCAGAAGTGTTACAGAAACACAATGGGATTCAGAAAGTTCCAGAGGGGCAGAGAAGCCCAATAAAGCTTCTCGATCTCCTGCTGCCTGACCAGAGCACACACATCTGCAAACTGCACAACCAGAACATTGTTTTGCTAACACAACACTGGAAATGCTAACTAAAACTTATTTAAACTATTTGAAACCTGGGGTGGGTGGGGGGAAGCCTCCTGTATAAGGTACTTAATTCTATACATTCATAAAGCAAACGCACAGCTCACTGAGTTTTCATCCTCCCCTTTTCACAAATTTCACAGATAAAACTCTACTGTCTCTCAGTCAAAGAAATCAGAAACTTTTTGATACTCTACCTGCTGTTGCTGTTGATACATGGTAGTTTGCTGGCTAGGGAAGGGGCTGCCCGAGGATGTGCCTTGAGTGGAGAATTGATTGCCATAGGAATCATGTCTGGAGAAGAAACAGATGCGTTACTTGTCTGATCAGATGCATGCTTCACTTTCACAGTCTCAGAACTCTCTAACTGGGAAGAGCCGTTTGTGGCAACACCCCGCACAGACCTTTGCTGCTGCTGCTGCTGCTGCGGGTAGCGGCTGGGAGAGTACATCCCCGATTCCGGGGTGGAAGGCATGATGTTTGGCTGCGGAGTTCCGGTTGCTAAGTTGCCTTCAGGTCCCATGCCAGGCTCCGTCCTACATGGAAACAAAGAGAAAAACCCCACACGTCCACTTAAATTCACCCTTGCTCCTCAAATGGAAAAGGATGATCAGCAAAGTCACAGTAGTGAAGAGAGAATGATCATTTCACACGGGCCAAGCGAACGGGGATGTCAGCAGGTTCAAGTACCCACCTCACTCTGTCGTAAGGACCTCCGTAGGAATAGTGTTGCCGCTGTCCCATGGCCATGTTACCCATCCCTGGACCTGCAGCACGATTGTAAGGGTCACCCATACCACTGTTGGGGCCCTGCCCTGAGGACATGAAGGGATCGCTTCCTGGAGCTGAAATATTGAAATAAAGACCAATAAACATGTCTACCTCTGCCTTAGAAAGATACATCCCATCTTCTGGGCGAGCGGAAGGTCTCCTACAGCATATTCCAGCATACAGCCAGATACAGGGAAAAGGGAGAGGAGCACAAAAGGACTTCCTCACCTTTCCTCATACTGCTGTAAGGATCTTTATTTGGCTCGTAAGACATGCGACCCATCATGTCGGAGGTATTCATGCTGGGCTGGTACCCTGGATTTGGAGTCATGGAGTTCCGTTTCTGGAACGTAGGATCACTACCATCTGCAAAGGCATCCTGTAGGCCCACTGAGTTACTCCTGATTAAAAAAAAAAAAAAAAAAAAAAAACCACAAACACAAAATTAGAGAGGTCCACGATGCTCCTCTACATACTTTTCCCCACATGTTCCCTTCTCAGGTGCTGCCATCCCCTAGAAGGACCACAGCCATGCTCCTCCAACACAGGCATGAAGAACTGCCCCTCTACAGCACTGTGCTCGGATCCAATCCCAAAATAACTATTATTTACACATACATGCAGAGTCAACAATGTTGCTGTGAGCCATTAACAAAGGAGCAAAGCCATGGAGCTCCACCAAAACAGGTACTCAAGTCTCCAGTCATCTGCAGTAATGACCCAGAAGCTACCTCACATTCACAGCTTGCATCCAGCATAGTGGAAGAGGGTGCAATGGTTTCATACCTGATGCCTGGCAAAGGGGGCATCTGACTGTGTGGCGTAGATGCTGGAGTTGGTGGCTTCAAGTCTCCTCCTTCTGCCATGGAGCTGCTGGTGGACTGAGGTGTCTGAGGACCCTGCATTGAGCCTGAACCCGCTGCAAGAACGAAAACGTGGTGTGAGTAGCTTTGCACCCTACAGATGCAACCCAGAACCTCCCAGAACATCAGCCCCAAGAACAGAGAGCAAAGAGTCTTTCAAAGAAAGAGGGAGATGAAACATCACCAGAAAAGTTCAAGGAGCTCCACACTGCAAGGACTTCCCAGAAGAACCACATACAGTGATGTAAAGCCGAGAGGACATGTTCGTTTTCATCATGCCTTTGTTCTTAACTACATTACCTTTTACGCACCATGCCACCACTGTGGCATGTTGCCCAGGCTATCTAGTTTCAAAGGCTGGTGCTCTATAGTGCATCATGCAGCATCGAATACGGTCCTCCTTGACAAGTGACAACCACTGACTCATCACATTCACTTTCTACCCAGAAAGAAGGTGGGTTTAAGCCCTCTCCTGGAAGTCTCAGAGTCTTTCTAGTGATGGAAACTCCAGGACGTCAGCTGAAGTCACCAAGTAGCTCTGAACAAGGCTCCTCTGTCTGCTCTGCCCTTCGAGAGGGGTTAATTCATGCAGGTTAATTCAAGCACCACTCCCAAGGATTCCTGCAACAGGGAATGCCGGAGAGGCCGGATCTTTCACTGAATGACAAAACCCGTCCAGCAAGTTCCCTGGCTCTGTATGGGTTGCTTTACGCTACAGTAAGCTTTCATCAAAAATCCCAGGCCGTCATGTGTAATCCAGCTGTGCCGTCAGCTCTAGGAGCTCTCCTCTGCCCAGGGATCGCTGTGACACTGTCAGCTCTCAGGTTCATATGCTCCTCGCAGCTGGCAAGAGCTGAACTCTTAATTAATGTTTCCATTAGTTACCATCCCCAGCACCCGATATCCCTCAGCTTCAGCCCTGCTGGTTGATGAGTCATTTCAGCTATTCATTAAAATCCTCCGAGGTCACGTCCAGGGCATGTTTGTTTACACCCCACCTTCCTGGCACCCTGTCCTCTTCTCCGCGACTCCCTCCCAACCCGGGGAGGTCTCAGGAGAAGGAAGGGCAGAGACAAGCTCAGCGGGGAGTTTCATTCATTGGCCCTCCCCGCCGTTCTCCTTCCCTCGTCAGCAGCGGTTCAGCTCCACTCACTTCCCCCAGGAATTCACTGCTCGTCTCCGTTTGTAATGCTGGCATCGGCAGGAAGAGGCCTCGAGACATTCCCTGCGTCGCTGCCATTTGGTGTTTGTCCCCACCCCCTGCCGTCACTCCCACTCACAAATTTACACACAGTTGGAGCCGGGCCAGTTCCATGCTCTGGGAATTAAAACCCAACGGCAGACTGATTACACCTCCCCAGGGACACGCTGGAGTTTGCGAGCAGGAACCCAACGTGGTTTGCAGGAAACATGCAGGCGAGTGCCCACGAGGCAGCACCCAGGTCCACTCTACAAGGGCTTTCTGTGAACGTTTTTGAGTTCTGAGGGTTCCACTGCATGGAAAGCAGCTCCAGCACCCAGAGCTCTGCCTACATTGTCCTGCAAGGCCTTTAGATGCTCTGCAGCCTCAAAAAGCAGTCAATGGAGAATTGTGCAGTGCAATCCTCATCATCCACAAAGTTATGCAGAAGTCCATTTGACAGAACAGGCTGAAATGAAGTGTAAGCCAACGCCAACAGGTTATAAAATCTGCAAGGAGACCAAAGCACGTGTGTCTGTGTGGGATGACACAGCCCTTCATCCACATGACGGGACTTCAAAATGCCCCACTGTTGTCCATTTGGATTTCAAACAGGGAAGTTATTCTCCATAAAGGCGATTTGTTGGGAGACAGGCAAATGCATGCAAGTCTGGAGGACGCTGGTTCAGTGGGGCCTCAGCGACCCACCGGAACAGGAGCGCCTACTGGGACTCAATGCTCCTCTAAGGCTCTAAAGTCTGGAGCTGAGGTTGGGAAAGCCGTTTGTGTTGTGTCCTACACCCTCAGGTCCTGTCGATTCAGGAGAACAAGAGAGAAGAAGAAAAGGAAAGTGAAAAGGGAGCGTGAACATGCTGAGCGACACGGCTTAAAGGATCAGAACAACCAACCATGCTTCAGGGCTGCCTCTGCATATTCCTAGTTGCAGGAGTCTGGAGTAAGAGAAGTGGAGAGAAGAGTTTAAATAGGAAATACAGCACAGTCCTCCCACAGCAGGAATCAAACGCGTGGACTAAGTCAACAGAGCTGCACAAACGCTCAGAATTTGCGATAGCCGCCCTGCAAACTCCTACTGCTGATGTGCTGAAGCAAGAAATCGCCCGTACCACGGCCCAGAAGGCAGACTCACAACCTTCACATACCACCGTATCAGTTAAAATAAAATAAAAATTGATGCACCATCTAATCCGTTCTGACAGGCATCTAGTGCTAACAAAAAGTTTTAAATGGCTTCCTGAAAGTCTCAGCCCTCTCCAAATAAACTCCAAACGCTCTTAACGTCTTTGTTTCACTGCCCAGTATCTCAGGGGGGAGAAGAAAGAGGTTTTTGGAAAGAAAGCGGGGATAGATTTGTGGTCTATTTTAAGCGGAACTCAGACACCACTTTAGACAGAAGTTTAGTCTAATGACACAAAAGTTGCTTTATCTTGCAGAATACACCAAGGTTGAAGCTACACTGGGACAGGTTTCCTGACTAGTGAAAAGACATGATTTAGTTTTTTAAAAAAACAACAGACTGTAACTGAGAAGACAGATAAATGTAGTTGCCAACAGGATATTCGGACAAGCACACTGTCGATCAAGGGCTTTGCAGGGCTGAGACGCGACTGCAGTACAATCAAAAAAGGGTTCATTATTCCACTCCTCAGGAGCTAGACAAAGATGATGCCAGGTTTCAGAACCAAAAAGGCATTTTTTGCAAACATTACAGGAACTTCAAAGCAGACAAAGTTTTTATTTCACCTACACGAACAGGCTCCTGACCAGAAAAAGCATCTGAAGGTTTTACTTTATAAGAGAAACTGGAAAATTGAATCTTAAAGGGTTGGCAAGTTCAGCAGCAATTCAAGCAATGAACTCAATGCAAATGAGACAGAAACGATCAGACTTTCTGAAGACTAAAGAGTACAGCATGCACTGCTAGCCTGGACATTTTCTCCTATTTTTTCTTGTTTGTTTGTTTCTCGAATTGAACACTATGCTTAAATATTTGGAAACTGGAGCACCCCATCAAATCTGAAACAACCGTAGAAGTTCATTTTAAAGGGCCTGAATTCTAGAGCATGCAATTTGTAACAGGCTTATGAAGCTCTCCTGGCACAAAGCCCCAGAAAGTCCTCACCATCTTCTGCTGAAGACAGAAAGAAGCAATTCATGAGGAAGACAAGTGCACGCCCACATCAAGCGTTTGCTCCCAGAAGGTACCACCTGCATAGCCAAAACAAGTCCAACTTTTCTAGCAAGTTCCCAAAGCTAAGCAGTAACAACGAGGGCTGCTGGTAGGATGTGCAGAGATCACCTTGAAGGGATAACTCCAGACTTCTCTCTCCACCAGATTCTCATCAGGCAGCGATGTACTGGTATGCACAGAGGTGCATGTGTATTCATATGTGTATCTTTTTATGTTTTCCTTTTTCTTAAACTTAGTACAGGGGTGGGACACACAAAAACTGAACTATCCCAAGAGGCTTGACTTATTCCCAGTATCATTCACTCCCACATTATTAAAGTATTTAATCTACACAACCGGAGAACATCTAATTAGAAACAGACACAGGGGCTTTGTAGAAGTTTGGAACCAGCCTGGCCCGCAGGACATAGAGTCCAGCGTACAGTGCCAGAGATCCTCTGGTTCAAACAGGCATTGCGCACCTTAAACCCGTGTCTAAACTCACCTGGAGACGGAGGCTGTATCTTAGTCTGAGACTTCTTTGAATCGGCAGCTGCAAAGATATCTGGAGGGGGATCTTCGCCTCGCTCAATCTTGCACTCAAAGGCATAGAGACACTGGATGTACTGCTTCTTCAAAGAACTAGCTGCACTGCTGGACGTGCCCACATTGAGATTTGTGGCTAACTCACGCCATTTCTTGTTTTTGTTGACCTGCACAACCAAACAAGAGGCTCTAAACTCAAAATCCCAGCTGCTTCTCCTCCAAGAAATTTTCCCGGGGAGAAATCAACACTTTCCAGCTAAAACAAAGGATGCAATAAGGGCTAAGCAGAGCAGATACAGTTGTGTTCAAAACCCAAAACTAGTATCTTCTCTTCCTCACCTGCATAAAACTTTTCAAACAGGGACAGACTGCAAATCAAATTAGCCATGAGGTCAGCTGACAGCCAGATGCAAAGACAATGACAGCGTCACCAAACTTTGCACTGGGCAACGCGGGGAGGGGCGGAAAAAGCACTTGAACTGAATCTCTCCACAGATTGTTCTCAACCAGACAACGGGAGAGCGGACATTTGGCTCACTTAAAGGATGCTGGGTTTTACAAGCATTGTTTAAAAAAATAAAAAGAAAAGAAACACAGCTAAATGGAGAAAGTCACTGCTTACAACTAGCTACAAAGCCAACTCTGAATTCTGTTGCCCATTGGCTTGTGAACCACAAGACAGTGGGCAGCCCTGAACATAGCCACCAGCCGCCGGACACTCACCTGAGTCAATCCTCCAATCTCCTTCACTGAGATGTAGAGCCGGTAAAGGTCCAAGGGTTTCCTGCCTACCGCTGGGAGATTGGTCATGCCCATGGCCTTCTCTTCAGTAAAGGCCAGGTAACGATCTACCCAGATCTTCCTCTCAGGCTCACCACCGAGCTCATAGAGTTTGGTGATCTTCTCATTGGTTGTAGTAGAGGAACTGGACTTCTAGGAGAAGGAAAGAGGTATCAGGACTGAGCAGCACAAAAGCAGCTAGTTCACATCCAACATGGTTTCAAAAAAGTGGTCAGATAAGAGTTCAAAGTTCTGCTGTTATATTGAGAACGGCTTTTTATTAGACTTACACTTGTCTCAGATCAATGTCAGGCAAGTATTATTCGACAAAGTTATCAAAAAAAACAGCTGCTACTCAGGGAACTCACAGAATACATATTTTTAAAAAGTGAAAGGTTTCAGGAATGCTACAGAAACCAAACAAACCTCAAGGAGAATTTGCAGAGAGCCATCTCTCTGAGACATCCTTTGTGGGCTCATCTGCTCAATATGAAAACATCTAAGTCAACTGCAAATGAGATTAGAGGCACCGGTCTGACCAATGTGTGCGAGGGGCTCCCCACAAGGACCATCGCCCTTCCCTTGCCTATTCCCTGACAGGAGCGCAGAAATCTCCTGCTACCCAGATACAACGTAAGCTCCCATACTGGTTTGCTATCACTGGCGTGTCAGCATCCAGGAAAACTGATATGGAGAGGTATCACAGGAATCTGGAACACGAGTTCACAGCTATGAAGTACGAGTACCACACACCAGTTCCTACACATCCGATTCACCGAATTGTCCGAGTGTCTATTTAGAGGCAAAACCTGTGGTCCTGCACCTCGCCTGCCTTGACCCAAGTCTTTTGATGTAGTGCATGAGCATGTTATTTTGTCTTTTTCCACATGGATCACACACCCTTGGAGTAAAGGCAGAAATGATTTTGGCACCCCAAATGCTTTCTTAAAAATGGACTTCCAAAAGAGAAGTGAACTTCAAATCTGATGATGTTTTAGACGAACCCCTAAACCCCAGACTGAGTGTTTTCCTTAGCACGAGACAATCCTTGAACTGCACAGAGCAGGAGGACAGAAAAACCCTTATTTGTAGCTTCTGGCATCTCCTAGCCCAAGACCATTCAAGTCCTTCTTTGTCATAAGTAGAAAGGCAGATGCCAGAACACATGAGCAAAAATGAGAGATCTTCTGAATCCTCTGGCAGACTGCTGGTGGTACAGGTGTCAAACTTGCAGAGCGTGTATTTTCCTTCACATTGTGAAAGAGGAGACTACAGGCTCAGAAACTGCTTTTTTTGGTGGTTCTTTTGAAACCGGTAGCAGTAATGCAAAGAAAAATACTCCCTGAAGAACTTGTTTGCCTCCCTCTTCTGGCTTTAACACAGGATTAGTAAGAGGTCTGTTTGTGAAACAACTGTAACACTTTAGTGTACCACCTCCCAGCTGAGAGGTGATAACTGAGGAGCTCCAAGCCTACACCAGACACACACTCAGGTTTGTTTACACTTCTTTTGGCAGTTTCACTGTGGCAGGTGATAATTCCTAATACTAAATTGTTTTGCAAGTGAAATTGATTACTCCCAAAGGACTAGGAAATGCTCCCGTTCATTTCTGAACACTTTATAAATCCCAGAAGTAAAACTCTCAGTTGTTTGAATTTTCCTGATAAATCCTGAAGAACCTCTTAGAACCACTGGCGCAGTTCAAACACAGCCAGCGCTGGACACACGAAGCGTAATTCATGTTGAATCTCCTTACACTGAGCAATTCAACTATGTGGTCTTTACCTTTACACTTCTGATTCAAGCTACAGTCTAATTAGCTCTTCACAGGATCTGTGAGTGGGATAAAGCTGACCCAAAGGTGCATCTGTTCAGGTACCTTCTCCCCAGTCAATCAAGGCAAGACTAGCCCACAATTGAAGTGAGAACATATAAATAACGTGTGCCAGGCATAGGTTAGAAATTCTAGATAAAGGCTTGAACTCATGAGTTGTAAATAGGGGAGGGCACGTGAATTCCAACAGAGAAGTCCCTTTCCTGGCCCTCCTGAGGGCTAGTGGGTCTCTGTAGGGGATGGCAGAGTTCAGGCTCCTCAAGAGTCCTGTACTGCTATTAACATATGTGGGTATTTGGTGGTTTATTGCAAATATAGCCAGAGCCTACTCTAAAACACACATACATACGTTTGGAAATGCTTACTTCTTTTATTATGCTCCAAAACGTAACAGACGCCACAAGAGGATATCCCACTCACTCGCTACACGAGTTAGAACCATGGTCACAAGCAACAGTCAGATCACATACTACAAGGACAATCACGCAAATGAGAAGTCTGTTCAGGGTAAGGAGGACGAATCAAATTAGGTTTCTCTCAGGAGCCACACTCACTACTACTAGATGGATGCATTGTTCAATCCAAGTTAAGATGCAATGGTTTAACATCCCTGAATGCTGAAGAGGACGCGAGTCATTAAAAACGAAATCCAAAACATTTTACCTTTGACTTGGATTCTGTTTTTGGCGTCCCATCTGCCTTATTGTTCATTTTAGTTGCAGGTGTTAATTTGACATCCCCAAGACCCATCATTTCAGGGCTTGCTGCCATCCCTAGGAAGTTAAAAGAACCTTTAAGACTGATTTTCAATCCAGTACAACGAAATCAATGCCATGGCTAACAGTCCGCACTGACTTACCTGCAGAGTTGTTCGCCATATTCCCCCCCATCGGGTAGGGTGGGCCCTGGGGGTTTATCATGCCAGCCATACTGTTAATTCCCTGTCCATAAGGAGGTCCCGTGCCCATCATTCCCCCTTGGTTCATGTTGGGATAACCAGGAGGCCTAGAGAAGTCAAGAAAGAAACAGACATTTACCCCAAATACTAAGCATTAAGATCTTGTTTTCTAATGGAGCAGGTTTGCTAAAAGAAACCTCCTACAAAGGAGCGGAGAAGTGACTTTCTCCAGCTCACTTTTCCAGCAAAAGACCAAAGATCAGGTGCTCTTTTAAAGCTTAGCTACCCTTGAGCCCAAGGCTCATTCTCAAAAGCAAAGGGGATGCAAACCATTTTGAAAGAGGGACTTCAGTTCTGAACGTTTTCACCCTTAATCTTGTTCTACCACATCCCCAAACTGAACTTCATTTCAGTTGTTAAGCCACCTTTATAGGGCAAAACAGATCTGCAAATACTGCAGCCTTGTGCGTTTAAGTGAGAATATATTATTTGTAGAGATGGACAGTGTAGTTCTCTGGCCACATTTAATGATTTTTCTTTATTTCTTTCTGTTTTGTTACCCATACAAGCTACACTATTTTACGTGTCTCAGAAAACCTCATACACAACTCTCGTTCAGACTTGTTACTCAAAGGGACAGGCTTTGATGCCTTTATTTGGCATTTGGGAACTTGACCTCCTGGCAGCCATAGGTAACACCAGGCAGTGAACTGCAGAAGCAGCCGTTAGGTCAGGATAAAGACCACAATGCCCAGTCAGACAACAAATATATCTAACAGCTTTACTGGGAAAACCCAATTTACAAGTCCAGGGCTCACAAGGCATTCTGGTAGGCCACATACACCTACTCTGAAATGGGCAGTGAAAAAAAAAAAAAAAAAAAAAAAAAAAACCAAACACAAAAAAACCCCACAACCACAGAAAATAGTTGCAAAGTTCAGTGCTGAATTCCAGCTCCCTTTCCCACAGCTGCTCATCAAGGCCCTAAAAGGAAGAAGTTCATTACACTGGACAAGTAATGCCTTGGTTCCATGCAGCTGGATGGCTTTCTGCTGGATTTATGGGCTTTACCACACACGCAGCGTCTTTTAAGTCACCCATGTAACAAAGACGACCAGAAAGCGAAAACAACTGAAGGGATCTCAGAGTTAAATAGATTTCACCTATGAATATTAAAAATTCCCTAAGCATGTAATTAATGATGTATTCCAACACACTGCTCGTCCATTCAAGCTTTATGCTCTTCCTTTTTTAACACTTAAGACTGATGAAAAAGTCTCCAAGAAGGGCAAACCTTCAAGGAAGCGTATGTTCAGTATGACCCCAATTTTGGGTTGTTCCACCCACAGCTCTGAAACCTAGATCTGACGTAGGGAAGGGACTTCAGAGACCAGGGAGAACCTCATTCCTTACCTGTTCTGGATGGAGTTGGCAGCAGCGTGCATGGCAGCGGCAGCCGCTTCTTGTGCTTTGCGATTCATGCCACCTGGTGGGGGGCACATCCCGGTCCCCACCTGAGGTGGCATATTCGCCATGTTAGGTCCATAAGGTCTGTTCCCCATGGTTGCATGGCTCATCCTGCCTGGAGGAAGCCCGCTGTACGGCGGCACACCAGTCTGCCCGTGCATCTGGCTTCCTGCTCCCATGGGATTCATGCTTCCTCCCATTCCTGGACTGGGGTAGTTGGCATTGGACATCGCATTGTAGTTTGGCTGCCTGGGATAACCTCCTAAGGAGATAAAAAGAGGGGAAGACAACATCGTTCAACTAGTTAGTTTATGAATCACCATAAAAAAATCTTCTATCAGCAAATATTTAAAGATCACTAACAGAGATGAGGGGGAGTGTTAACACCTCAACAAAAAGTCAAAGTACTTGGATATAAGCCACAGAAAATGTGTTTTGACATAGCCAAGTAACAACATCGATTCAAAAGCTGCCTGAAACTCTCCCAAACCTCAACCGAGCAGAACGAGGTAAATGGTCCAGGATAGGATGCAAAAAACTCACTTAACCCTTTCCAAAACATGCAAGACTCAATTTTCTTTCTCTCCAAAGAGAACTGGCCAGTCTTCTCTATTACATTGCATGCACAACCTCCATCTTTTTAAGTGAGGAGGAAGGATCCTACATTTAGACGTACAACTAGCCCTGAAAGCAACATATTTCATCAATCTCAACACAAACAAAGCACACTTCCTTCCAGCTCATAAGCAGTGCACTATTTTGTATTACCCACACATTAAGAGGGGACAAATAAGAACGGTTTATCAAAGACAAGATGTTACAATAGAGGGAGGCCTTTTCTATTTGCTGAGCTCAGTTGCCACCTTGAGGAGCTGACTGTGCCTCACCTTGTGGTCCGTACTGCCCACCCTGGGGTCCGTAGCTTCCCATGGAGTTCTGCTGGTATGGCCCCATTCCAGCGTGCATCTGTCCTCCAGAAGACTGACGGGGAGATAAGGCTGAGCCGGGTTGGGGTGAGCTGTACTGGGGCATCTGAGGGTTCCTCTGCATGTAACCTGTTCACCCAGGGTGAGGAGCAGACAGTTATTAGTGCAAAGGATCCAGAGGTACCACTGGACACACGTGTTCTTAGGTAACAGCAACCCCCAGGACCCACTAACAAAATCCTTTCAGCAACAGCCTAGACAGATTTTACAGTGGTTGCTATTAAGGAGCCAGTGTTATCTGCTAAGATAACAGATCCAATTTCCTGGTTTAACCAGAAAAAAAAACAAAACAAAACAAAACCAACTTCATGTCACAGGAGTAGACAGTACCACTCGGCAAATCCTACAGGTTTCTTGTTGGTTTTTGTTTGCTTGTTTGTTTTCTCAGGGTGACAACTATATACCTTTAGCCACGAGAGCTAAATTTTACATGCATTTTCCCCCACATTAACCTTATTCTCTTAGGGGGAAAAGACACGCTACTGCTGCGAGCACCCCTCATTTTGTAGCTTAAGGTCACAGACCTTGGACAAGCAATATTCACAGAAAAGCATGTCAAAAGCCAGAGAAAACGTCTTACATCTTACTAGCTTTGGATGGAACATTAAGAGGCCAAACAACCAGCAACAGCTGAATTTACTGCAAGATGCCTAAATGCTTGCAGCTTATAAATCTGGGGCAGCTTTTAAATGCTGTCTCAACATAGAATCCATGTCATCAGGCCAGGTGATTTTCAGTTACACATCTAGAGTTACAAAGAGATTCACACAATTAAATCTTTTAACTCATGTCACACACCTCGATCTTGCGCTATGCTTGACTGGTTCATGGAAGGATGCATGATACTGTCCGACTGGCCACTGGGCGGTCGGGGTGGCATCTGATTGCCTACACCGCAAAAAGGAAAGTGGTTAATCACAAAAACTGCACACCACAAACCCCAGGATGCCAGAGTATTAAATACCAGAATTACAAACAACTTCAGGAGAAGGGCATGTTAGCCACAGTGAAGAAAAACAAGAGCAAGATCAGACACATTAACCCAGAAAAATGACACTGCTGGTTTACCAGCCATCCCACCCCATCCTACTGCATCCTTTACAAGTTACAGACGCTTTAAAACAAACAAATGAGATCGCAAGACCTCAATAACCACATCGTACTAACACTGACCAAATCCTCCCCACTGGCCATTTTAATTCACTCTCCAGCTGCACGAGGCAGCCCCACCAGAAGATCAACACGTGCTGAGTAGCGTTACCTGGTACTGCAGCAGGTGAAAGCGGACCAGAGCGGGACTGAGCAACACTAGCTGGAGATCCAACTGGGGATGGGGAGGGTCCTCTGATGCCTGGCAGGTGAGGAGAGGTATGTGGAGAGAAAGGAGACTGAGCTGGGTTACTCTGCTCTCCTTGACTGCTGGAAATCCCTGATGTGCTTACTCCAGGACTCAGGGCTCCTTCTGTACCCATGGGTAGATCATCTATTGAACCAGACAGGTCCTGCAACACACAGAGAAACACATCAGGCAACAATAAAAAAAGACACGGGACTGTTCTCTCACATACCACTAAGAAAGAGTGCATTTCTCCCTTAGGCATACTACAAATAGAAATCAATGAACTCGGTTCACGTTATCGTCAGTAACGAAGGCTGCTGCAGACTGAGGTAACTGCTAAACGTGTCTTATCCTGCTGCCTGTCTCTGAACCCAAAAGTTCCCTAGCTGCTTTGCCGAGTGCTTGCTGATGGTCCAAATAACCAGCTCATTCTCCTACTTGCTCCTTTTAATTCAGTTTAGAGGCAAGAAATTAAACAATGCATCAACAATACACGTAAAACTGCAAATAGAAGAAACAACCCATGTGATCGTGGCTTGGAAGAGAAACATATCTCAGCTTCTAAAAGACAGAAAACTCCTGCCTCACCATAATTAATTCATAAACCTCATATGAGCTGGGAAACTACTCACTTGAGATGGATAAAAACAAACTAAACAGAGATTTAAAAGAAAACCATAAAATACTCTTCAGGGTTCCCACTTCCCTTTCTTCAAAGATAGCAAAAATTAGCAGTTAGAATATCACCCTATAAAGTTCAGCTGTTCTTGAAGGCGAGGCTAGAAGACACCCTTCCTACCACACGTATCCACTCTGAAGAAGAAAAGCACAAAAAGCCTAAGGAAGTTGAAACCTCCAATTGCCACAAGCGGCGCCTGCAAAGTGACAGAACCAAAAATCAGCTGGCAAGTCTGAAAAATGGGGATACTCCCGAGAAGATAATGATGCGCGGATCCACCACGCACAATTATACTAGCTGTTTGATAATAAGGTGCATCAGCTATTCAGGCTTGGAGAACGCAGTCCAAGACTGAGTGAGCGGTGGCACGTTTGAACAGAAAGCTGGGAAGTTATAACTATTCCAGTGATTAGATAAAATCTCTGCCAGAGATTCAAAGGATCACAGAAGGTGAAGAAGTGGCAGACCAAAGCCTACCAGGACTTCACCCCATCCTTTGTAAGTCTTTCAAAGCAATCAACCCTGGATCAAAAGTGCTCTGGCCTGAGCCCTGAAGGTATTTCAGACTGACTCCCTCTGACCAGCATGAGCAGAGCCAACCTCACATAAAACACCACGCAGGAAGGCCAAGCCAACTGATAAATAACTTGGACACCCTGGTCTCATTTACACTGACTGGGTGATGCCTTGTTTAGCAGCAGTTCGGATAACATTTTCCCAGCTCCGTGCGGCGCGGAAGGACCTCAGACACAAGATACTGCAAACTTATCGGTCTTCAGGAGCAAGCGAGAGCCCTATCGCTCTGTAACACCTGCCTGCCAGGTGATGTGTGAAAAGGCTGTGACAGCACATCCCCATCATCTAAGCTGGAGGACAGTACAGCACCACATCCTAGAAAGTGGAAAACTGGAGTTAAGGAAGAATAAAAACACGACCAGGGAGATATCCAACAACCTCATCACACTTGTTGGACAGACAGTGACATTCAGGGAGGACAAAGGGGAGAGCTGGGCATCAGCTGCGCCACGTTCAGTTGTCTGCTGCAGCAAGGCAATCTTGTCTAGTTTAATGGTGGAATTTGATCAAAACGCTTCTAACAAACGCTGGCAAATGAAAACACCAGTCACTTGGTGGGATGACTTAGCGCATAGCATGTCCTTCCTCCCCTTCCATTACTGCTTCTGTTTGAGGGACCATTTCCTGCACAACAGTCTCAGAGGTATATTTGCTTACTGCTGAACTATTATCTTCCTGAGGGGGGAAAAAAAAAGAAGCGCTTTGTTTTATTTCAATGAAAGCCAAAAAACTGCAGAAAAAGCCTAAAAATAGTGTCTAAGACTTCTTGCAATTTTCACTACCTTCCTATTGTAACATCAAAAGCATTAGTCCTTTATGCAGCTACTTGGACAACTTTGACAAACCCCACACTCCTACTGCGGAAACCATCTGGAGTGGGAGTAAAGAGACAGTATTTCCAACATTTTGCATTAAAAAGCATCAACCAACACAAACAATCAAGAGCAAAACACTCCTCTCCCTGAGACTCGCTGCCATCAAACTTCATCCACCAGCATGAGATACACAACTAGATTCCCCTCTAAGTCAATGAAGGGATCAGAACGTCCACAAACCAATTCAGTACAACCTAAAACTGGATGGAAATACTGGTATGTCCCTTAAATAGAATAAGATACTTTTAGTCTGAATCACCAAATGCATGCAAACACTGTTTTCACCGTGACTGAAATGAAGTTCGAAGGCCAAAACCCTTTACAGTTTTAAAATCCCCACCACCGTGAGCTTACATGGGCATGGCATTTCAGAGCAGTTAAACCTCCAGACCAGAGGGGCAGAACCTACAGCTACTTAGATGGGAGATTTTTAGGCTCAACGGGAAAAAACACATTATAAATGTACGCCTGAGATAAAATACTGGCATGAAAGGACAGATACAGAGCAAGCGTGCAAGGTGAAATGCGGAAGTTTCCTTCTGTTATCAGGAATATGAGTGACACGCTTCTCTGAGAGGCAGAAGAGAAGGTTTGCCTCCAGGATCTGAGGTCACTGTCTGCTACGTGGTAGGAGCAATATTCATACAAGAACCGGGCCGACTAAGAGGATATGACTTGGTAATGCCAGGCATGAAAATATCTGCAAGACATAAAACGAAGCAATGTTAAAAGCTGTTTGAAAATTAACTCCTAGGTAACTAGATAACAGTCTTTAAAGCTGATGTCTTCAGCCTTGCCTATGCATCAAAGCTTAACCTAAGTACTGCAAGTCATTTAAAAACATTCAGTTTTAATTAAGCAGGTTAATACAAGGGTTGCTTTAGACATGCGAGCGAGGGCCCCTCTGCATTGCTAGCATACCATCACAGACCTCACATATAGGAAACGCAGGCCGCCTAGTTACAAGGCTGTGGATCAGACTCCGAAGATCGTCAGCTTAAGCAAGTTAAAAGTGAATTACATGTCAACCTTTCTTGGATGTTAGGATGGGAACTGAAACAGGACCATAAAAATCAAGTAACTCATAAAGTGACTTGCACCTCTAAAGATCTGTAAGTTTTATGAATTCCAACAATAAAGTCATTTCCCAGGGAAGAAACGCTCTGCCAGCACAGCAGCAGTTTCTGAGGGTGTTATTCAGCAGGACGAAGTTTCTCAGAAGGGAAACTCCTGCAAGGGGAAGGAGGGAAGCGGGGACTGGAACGCCCAAGTGCAAGCAGCTAATCAGTAAGGAGCTGTTTTCCACCTATCAAGTTATTTTCTCAGGATGCCAACCATCAAAGCACAGAGTGTTGGGGTTTTTTAACTAAAGGACACCCTCCAGCTCTGATATCCCGCTTACTTGAGTGCACCACAAAGTAGGGGAAAAAGAAATCTCTCAATCGCTCCACAGACTGTTTTAAGGACGGCCGTAGCAGAGAAGCTTTTAAAAAAAGAAAACCTCATTGAAATAATGGAGACCTGCTGCCGTCAGTGGGTTCTGGATGAAGCCCAAGAGGAGAGGGCCAGGGAGGTTGTATTTGCCTCCCACGGAGCATCAGGAGGAGACCTGGAAAGACGGAGCAGCACCAGGAGAAGGGCTCTCCTCTTCCCTCCTCCCGCGAGCCGCAGCCAGTCGAGCCCAGACAGGAGGTGAGGCTCGACAGCAGTAACTCTGCCAACTTGAAGGAAACGTCAGGGTCTGGAGAATTTCCTCACGTGTTTCCAATGTGTTTTTTATGCATTTTATTGCTCATCTGCCATGCAGATCAAAAACGCTGGAGGGATTCCAACTATTTCACACAGAATCTCACACTCCAGGCTGGCTGCAGCCCCAAAGCCTGAGTTTCTTCACTTGAAATACTGCCCAGTGTTATTTTGGGATGTGACCTGATAGCGGAAGCCCACGGGGACCCTGAAACGATAACTGTTCCAGCTGCGATTGGTTGCCCAGCCCTCGCCGATGCCAGCATGGGTTTGTCAGTACTGCTGACAAACAAGGACTCAGCAGCTAACACCTTCTTTTCACACCACAACAAAACCATGCCTGAAATCACACAATCTGGTACCCAAAGGAGGGGGCAGGGGAGTTCATCTATCTCAGGGAAAGGGTTGCAAGTCCTGGCATGACCAACACAAGGGAGCCGGTGAGTTTATGCTGGAAACAGCAAGGTTTCTTTTATATGAAAAAAAGGAACCACCATTTCACTATCTGATACGAGCTCATTTGTTAAACAAACATAAAGATGAAACAACAAGAAATACTTAAGATCAAGGTAACAAAACCCCAGAGGAAAAGAGATCCAAGGCTCCGCTCTGGCCCATCCCACGGATCTGGAAGAGCAGGAAGACTGACCAGAAAGCAAATTGATCTCCTCGCTGGGGACTGCAGCCTTCCTTTAGACTCCCCTGCCCAGCCCCAGCTTAAGTGCATATGAAAAGCGTGGGGGAAGAGGGAAGGCGCGCAGTCAGGCTGTAATGATCGTAGGCACTATCAGATCACTAGATAGCACTCAAGGAAATTATGAGCCAGAGACGAGCATGTGGTGGAGCTTATAAATTCTGTAAGGCCAGTTGTTTCCATAAAGATGCTTACAAGCAAGACCAGAGAACAACGGCTAAATTTATTCCCCGATTCTTTCTGAAAGGGAAAAAGTCTCTTCATTGCTTCTGACTAATTGAAATACCTACTTTCTATTACAATCTCATTTTCTCTGCAGTTTCTTTTCCACTCATTCAAGAACTATCAACACTTAAAAATCACAAGCTTGTCCTTTCCTTCCCTTTTTATTTCCACACCCAAAATACCTCAATCCTCTCTATCACAAAAATTACACAGCTGACTGGCAAGCTTAGGATCTCCCTGCTATTTCGGGGAAATGGATAGACTCGTTCCTCCTTCTACAGTACAGGCAACGGAATCTTGCATCTTATGCTTCACAAAGCACTCTATCTCCTAACACAAAGCGGCCCGGAGACCTCACCGTGCTCCATTTACACCAGACTTAACAGATTCACATCACATCCAAGGAGACACTTTGCAAAGCTGACTTGAGATTTCCCCAGATGTGAGGGAAGGGTCTGGGGAGGGCTCTACAGCCCTGCCACCACCCTCCTGCCTACTGTCTGCCTCTTCCAGACCGCTTCCCCAGGAGAAACCAGAAGTTGGAGCTGGGGAACACAACTTCAGCTACAGCAGAAATCCAGTTGGTACTTTTCATATGGAGAGAGTTGTAATCTACTGCTGTCTCCAAAGTTTTTTCTTGCCGACAAATCAGAGTCAGAAGGGAGTTTTTCAGTCTCCGAGCTGGTCCAGCTCACTGGAGGCCCACTGGAAAGGGCTCACGCTCCTGCAAGCTCTGCATCACCGTCAGCTCAATTTCAACTGCCACGCTCTAAAATCCTGACAAAATCCATCAGCATGTCCCACCACAAACACGAAACCTACTGAGCACTGGCTTTTAGGGTTTAGTAGGCAGCCGCAGGCTCGCTGAACACCCTGGGTGAAAACGTGAAGACCTACCATCGCCATGAGAAGGAAAGTGAACTATTCCAAAGACAAAGCAGATTTCCAAGTCCTGTCCTATCCCCAAAAATATAAAAGTTTCACCAGGGAAGGCCACCATTCGTCTCATTCTGCTCTTCTACCATTGGTTATTGTGCAGAAGCTAATGAGTGCATCTTTACAGCACCAAAAGCACCTTCTAAACGATCATCGTTCTTGGTGCGTGTATGGGCTGGACAAGAGACAGAGGGGAGGAAGAGGAAGGATGCGTGCAGGATGTCTCTCCAATAAAACCTCTTGCTGCATCTAGAACATTTCTGGAATTTAAAGTGAAGTGAAAGACCCTGTTAACCCTCTGTTCCCATGCACTCCGTACCCTGTCATACTTTCGGAGGAGTCGGGTAGAAACCAAAAATACATATTTTAAAGCTGACGGTTTACCTGTTATTGATTTTGTGTTTATACATGTGCGGGAAGCATGTTCAGCCACATTCCCAAGCTACCCAACATGACTAAAGACTAATCAAACACAAGCAAAGCCTAGCAACACAAGCTGGTGTCCCCTTGACCAAAACCAGCTTGCCTCCACGTAGGCTCTTACCTCTTATTCTCCAAGGTGTTGAAAAGTTTGCTTTTAGTTTAACAGGGAAAGAAGACTTTCTCCTGACATAAGAAATAGGGAATGCCCAGAGGGAAGATCGCTGCCATAGTAGCACGAGCTGCACAGTACACCTGTGCTTTATGAAAGCTTTTTAAATTCATGGCCTTGCCTCTTCCTCTTATACACCACTTCAAAATGGGACAAGATCAGCAATCAGAAGGAACAAAGGGATTTAATTATTCAATGAAATCACTGGGTTTGGCCCCTCAGAGACATCCCTGGAAGCTCAGCCTCAGATCTGAGCAAGGACCACGTGTGAGCAACTAGAAACTAGCCAGTTCTCGGGTTCTGCAGCAAGCTCTGTTGGAGAAAAACCCAAGATCCTGGTTATAAAACCAAGCACGCATAAAAACATTTCAGTCCCATTACGTGCCACTTACTCACCCAAGCAGCCCTTAGGTAAAGGAAATAGGTCCTAGACTTTTACTACTTCAAGGGAAAAACACCTCCCCACTAAAACAAATATCAGGAAGGTAACGCTACCAAGGCTTCAGCCTCTGCTAGATGGAGTCCATATTCCCTTCCCTTACGAGGAGTTTAAGCTCCTCTCAGGTATCAGCGCTGACAATTACAAACCTAAGATGGGGACTAGAACATGCAAGAGAAGATTCGTGCAGTTTCCTTGCTCAAAAAAGAAGCTGAAAAGCTCATTCTTCCAGCCTGGCTTTAGACACACTGGAAGAAGCTGCTGGCTCTAGCTGCACTGCAGGAAAAAGAGCATTTGGAAAGGAGGCTGTCAGGAGGAGGGGCTCAGTGTCACACAAGAAATCTTACTCTGATTGCAAAAATAAGCTGCTCTAATCCACCTCAGTAAATCTAGGTGAGTCTGGTCGTTTGGCAGAAAGCAGGTACAAAATAAAAAAGGGAGGACGACAGACGGAAGTGCTGCTGGCTTTACTACATTCCTGCAACGGGAGACCTTGCAAAACAGCCAGCTCTGCTACCGCAGCAGCCATTGATTTTTCAGAGGTCGATACTCCACTCCCACAGATCTACTCGGCAGGAGCTTTAATCACATCTACTGCTCCCACCCTGTGCCACCCCTCCTTCTCTCCCCCCTCCAAATAAAATTTAAAAAAAAAAAAAAAAAAAAAAAGGGCAGGGGGGGCGGGGGCAGACTTTCCTCCCCCCTCCAAACACTGAGCAGACTAACAAATTTCATATCCTCGGTCTTTGGAGAGGAGAGATTCAAAAGCTGTAGCTGCAGCGCCAAGTATAGAAGGAGTAACGCGATTCATCCACAGAACAAGATGTCGCTGAAGGGAAAACCCAGCGTGCGGAAGGGCAGACATTCCCACTCGGGGAGCGCTGGGTGCTGAGCTCTTCCGCAGGACCCTGGGAAACGCAGCAGCAAAACTCTCCAGAAAAGAGTTTCCATTTAACCCTTGGAAAGCCGCTCAGCTTGTAGAAAGTAGTCCAGGTTTTACCTAAACATTGTCACAACATAAAGTATTCCAACAGCAGCGGTAAACGCTGAAGTTTTGCTTGACGGAGTAGCGTCACTTTGGCTAACGCAGGAGGTGGCCTGGCCACCCAGCAGCAGCATTGCCAAATGGAAGGATAAAATCTCCGGCTTCAACAGTGACCCTAAAACAAGTTGCAGGAAAGAAGAAGGAGCCCATGGAGGACCCCAGGACACAACGAGCAGCAACGTGGCAGCAGCATCTGAGGATGCTCTCAGCGACATTGGTTTTTTGGA
Organism: Larus michahellis; assembly: GCF_964199755.1. Taxonomy (NCBI): domain Eukaryota; kingdom Metazoa; phylum Chordata; class Aves; order Charadriiformes; family Laridae; genus Larus; species Larus michahellis. Next base: position 4,361,225 of record NC_133914.1, on the reverse strand, counting down.
GGGTTTTGGGGATGCAGGAGGAGTGAGACCCACAAATCAATCATATCAATCGAAAGGCCGGTCTGACACCAGGGAAGGAAAGTGCAAGTGAGAAAGTAGCACGGGTCTCAGATGGCAGACCACAACCCGTTTATTTAAAGAGCTTTTGGTTTTCTTCCAGAGGTTTTTAAGTATTTTACTTCAGTCTGAAGACAAACCCCAGATCATATAAAAAGCTAAATCACGTAAGAGGCAGGAAGCTACCCTCTCATTGCCAGCCGTAAGGATATTCCAATTCCCCAGCAGTGCTTCCTCTGGAAGGCACTTTCTAGTCTCCGATGTGTTCAATTTAGACTCCAAAGCATTTAGTCATCTCAGCACGTGATTATGCCACCATGCCAACCACACGAGTTAGGGTGGGCAAAGAAACGCAGCAAAGGCAGGAGTGTGAAATAATTTAAAAAAATTAAGAAGGCCCCTGTTCAGGCCAATACTTTGGATTTTAAGACAACTCAGCTTTTAGTATTGTTATTAGCCTCTTTGAAACAATTAAGAGTGACAGAATCAATTTCTGAAAAAGCAGAAGGAAGGAAGATTTTTTAGGAGAGAACAAGATTTCTAAGGCATCAGGTATTTCCAAGCCTGACAGATCTGGCGGCCCTCTGGATAGAAAAAGCAGCTGAAGAGACAGCTGAAAGCTGGCAGCTCCTTCCCAAAGTCCATCATAGGAGCCAGCGATGGAGCGACGAGGGGCTATGGCAGAGACCCTGACGCTGCCAGCTGGGGCATCTCTAGAGAAACCACTCGCAGTCGAGAACCCGTCCGCAATACCACACCCGCAGGCAGGTACCACTGATGTGGATGGGACAGAGAAACTGAAGGCACGTTTGGAAAGAATCAAGGAAATCCTCCTCTTGCCCTGGCTCAGAGCGTGCACGGGAAGAGGTAGCATAACCATGGAAACCTGGCCCGTGCCAGACGCTGACGTACGCCCGGTGCTACCCGCGGGGTCAGGGTGCCAGAACAGTCAATTCCTAGAGATGTCACTTCTTGTCATTTCAGGAAATTCAACTCTTTTTTTTTTTTTTTTTTTTTAAAAACAAAGGTTTCTATTTTCCTAGGTAAGACCTGATTCAAAATTATAATAAAAACCATAACACAATTCCTCCTCCAATTACCAGGATTTGTTTGAAATCACGGTGCAAAACTCGTAGCCATAAGGGTGCAGGCACAAGCCCATCTGAGCGGTGTGGCTGAGCCTTGGGCCCCCGCCGTGCCCTGCATTTGAGCCCCACGTGGAAACAGTTTTCTCCACGGCATTTATGATCGTGCACGCCTCGGAGACAAGTCCATCCAGCACGCCAAAACAGGAAAACGATTCCTGTAGACGGAAAGCTCAGGTGTGGCAGCATTTAAAACGCATGCAGCGCTGTCAGCCAAAGTTAAACACCTTAATTTATCCCAGCGACTGCTCCACGCAGCAGCTGAAGGTCACGCCAGCCCTCCCTTGCACAGCGCGGAACCTCGTGCAGGGTTAAGTTTGGATGGAAAGGGAAGAGGATGAGGCTTGTATGTCCGACATCAGACTGACAAGAGGCTTCCGCACATTTTAAAGGCTCTCCAATGACACCACGTCAGCAGTAAAAAGGAAGTGAAAAACTGATTTCCCTGCCCTACAACTTCTTGAAAACGTGTTTAAAAACAGAGGGTCACCCGGCCTCAGCAGCGATGGTGCAAGGAGCGGCTCTGTATTTCCAGGCTGCGGCAGCACAGGGGATGCATGTGACAGAGCACAGACTATTGTTCAGCATCCAAGACCAGAACTGGTCATCCTACAGCAATTTCCTGATTAAACGTTGTCCCGCCTAGTCGCTCCGGCCAGAGCCCGTCCTCTCCCAAGCAAGCTGCCAGCCGTCCCTGCCGTCCCCCTCCACGCAGAGGTCTCCTCTTTCAGTCGGGTCCGTAACCGAAATCGCTCCTAAAAAAAACAAGAGACTGGGGGTTCGGGGAATCTGTGCGAGGCGTGCGGGCAGGAAGCAGAGCCGAGCAGCTCGAGACCAGAATAGAAACAGGAAACCAGCCCGGCATCGAGCACAGCGCAGCTCCGCTCCTGCGAAGCTGCATCGTCTCCCAAGGGACGCTTATTGCCGGCAAAGGGCTCCACACAGCCCGGATCGGGCCCGGCGATGCTCTGCGGGGTGGGGAGTTTCCTCCCCAGTAGCGGGAGGGATTAGCTCAGTTCGAACCCGGAGGAAGGGGTGGGAGGAGAGAAAATTGCCACATGGACAAATAGCTGAGCAACCCTGAGAAGCAGGTCACAGGCACCAAACATGTCACTGGAGTGGCTGGAAGATTAGGGTGGCTTTGTAAGCAGCACTCCATGCTGTCCACTATTAGCAAAAATTTAAAAAAAAAAAAAAAATTTAAAAAATTTTAAAAAATTAAAAGGCACAGCCTTCTCAAGAAACCGCACAGAAGCAAGGGCCACAATCACACACCAAGAAAAGCTCAGGCAGAGGAGCCTTGGTTAGGAAGGAAAAAAAAAAAAAAAAAAAAAAAACACAACACATTTTCAACTCCCTGTATTGCCAGAACTTGGGATAGAAACCTTCGTATCAGCATAAAGTGGAATGCACCAATCTCTCTGATACCAGTGTTTCAGGTATTGTGCTCCTCGAGGCAAGCCTGCGGGTGCTGCCGCGTTTATCTGCATATCCACTGGGATGCCCAAGCACCACAGCGTGCAACTGCCCCGCTTTGAAATGCATACATCGCTAATCCCTCTCTCAAGGCAAGCAATAAGACAAGCTCAAAAGGCCAAAGAGAAACCAAACAGAAGCAGGAAGTCCCATATGGAAAGGGGGGGGGGGGAAGAAAAAAGAGAGCCTGAAGTGACCAGTAAAATCAACCATAAAAGGTTCTTTTTCCCCTCCCCCAAAAGAAATTGTCAAAATGATTCATTTTGAACTCAGAGAATTTTTAAGAAAACGCTCATTTCCTGGCCTGCGCCTCCCTCCCCATCCACAGCAGCTTTGAGACAGTTTTTTTTCTGCATTTCAGCCTGTTGCATTGATTATTTCCAGGTCAGGGGACGCAGCTGACAGAGCTCAACTTTATTCCACTTCAAGCACCTACACAGCACAAGCTGAAATGACCACTTTGTAAGAATGAAAAATCCAAACGGTGCTTCCGTGACAACCTCCAGCATCCAAATTCAGAAACTACTTGACTTAAGAAAGGAAGAGGTAATCAAACACAGAAAAAAAACCCAGCCACAACTGCTGGGGATATTCACAGAACAGTTCTTTCTGCACAAGCCAAAACTCTGCAGCCTCGTTCCTCTCCCCTCCCCACAAAACCTAATTTTGCTAAATCCGTAGACCAGAATGCACATTCAGAAATTAATGGTGGATCAGGAATTTGGTTTCAGTTGGTTATATGCCTTTCTGCCATTGACAAGACACTTTTCAGGCCTGAAGTCAGAGAGGAACCAAAGTGAAACGCAACTGAATAAGCAAAACAGTTTTCCAATAGCGCAAAAACACTGAGATTAAACCCATTCCCACTCCACATCAAGACGAAAATAAGTTGTCCGGAACAGGGATGGGGTTCCTCCTTCAGGCTATGCAGTACACTGACCAAAACAAACTAAGGACATTCTGGGGTGGGAATTCTGAAACTTCCCCACTTTGCTTCATTATGTATTCACTACCACAAAAACTCAAACACAACCTTGCCATTCCAGGACCTCGCCAGTATCCGTCCTCCTGGTTTGGCCAGAAGTCCCACCCTGTGGAGAATCCTTCCTATCGAAGCACTGCTGAAAACACCACCTCTCACAAAAGTTTTGGTTTCCACAGATGGGAAAGCTTCGCTGCAGAAATCCCAGAAGATCCAGTGAAAAGCCAATACAGCCAGTATATACTGGTATCAAATCAGTTTTGCTTCATAAACGGCTTTTAGGGCTGACCTGGAAGTCCTAACAGCACAGCTATCAGCTTCTGTAGTTGGGAAGGTCTAAACAGCCTGATGCAGCAACCGCTGTCTGGATGTCTTTGCTCCTCATCCATCTCAAAGACATCAGGAACTTGCGCTCTGCTCCTTCAAGGCAGCCCGTAAGACAGAGACTGGGGCAAGACAACAATCTGCTGCGTGTTTCAGAATGAGATACAAAATTCCTCCCAACAAACCTAAAACTCCAGAGAACTTTGCAGTCAAACACATTTATAATCCAAACCCAAAGGGATGTCCTAGCACCCTATTTGCTTCCCCTGCACTTGCTACCAGCACCTTCCATGCCTAAGCAGAAGGTAATTAATAGCCGAACACTGTAAATTTGTGACTCCTACAGACTCTCAATCCAAGCCTCAAAAGGTAAAGACACCAAATAAACCGGATACAACCTGCCAGGAAGAATTTTTTTGCTAAGGAGAAGAGACTAGGGAATCTCCTGGGAGAAACAGATTTATACTGAGGATTACTATTCCTCTATTACACCCAGACACAAAAGAGTACACTTCACTTCTCCCATACACAATAGCAATCTAAGTTTAGTTTAGCTGCAATCCTGACAGGGACTCCCTAGGGAAGCAGCAAATTCATCAGAGAAATTGTTCACCTAGCCTGCCACAGGAAAACAGCACCAGCCAGGACACTCGCGTGGATGCATTACTCTCTAAATGGCACCAGTGAGATCCAGTCAGCAGCAGCATTCTCCCCCACAATACAGCAAGAATAATCTTTAGAACGGGAACAACAAACCAGGAAATACTGAAGCTAGAACAGCCTGTAACACAAGCAGAAATGGAAGACCAGACATTTTGCTACTTGCTGATGAGCAGACAAAGCATTAGAGAAATCAGTAATTTGACTCTTCTGCTGTTAAATGTCTGAATACGGGAACGTCATCAGGAAAAAGTTTAGTTAGTGACACAAAAATCATTATCAAGAAGAGCTCTTGAAGACCCTCACCCAGAAGGATCAGCCTGACATTTCTCAGGCGGATCCTAACAAAGCCACCAAGAGCTCACAGGAGTTGAAGAACTTGACAATGTCACCATCCAGGAGATCACCACCTCCTGAAACGGTGATGGGATCAGCTAAGGAACACTCCCCCCTTTATTACTTAAAATTCCAACGCTAATGTTGACGTACAACATTGGTATGTAAAGGCCAAAGACTCATAAAGGCACTGGGTACATAAATTTAACACTTCGTAAGCACCTAAAAAGCAGCAACCTCCTTTTCCTGCTGGAGCTGATCTATGTTTAATCAAAGGTGATGCATGGCACGATTTGCCCCAATTCCAAGATACCCAGTGAGCCATTCCACAGCGCCCACTGAGGCTTGGAAAAGGGCTCAGAACTCCACAAAAAATTAAAAGCCCATAAACTAACTATGCTTCTGTAAGTCATACATAATGGCAAAACAGGGATCCAGGAATCCTCCCGAGTAGGATAAAACTTTCTAAAACAGACAGACTAAGCAATATAAGGAAGATAAAAAGAAATTGATAGCACCCTTCCACATAGCTCTTTTGTTTCTAAGCATCCCCAGGCCAAACTTTGTGCAAGAGATTGATCACCGAAATAGAGCATTGGCTTCCACACACCTCTGAGGTCCTCCCTTTACGCCATTCCACAGCATCACCGTGTGCTGCATTTCTCAATTTACAGACAGGGGTGCTGGTCTTGTCCTACAAAATCCTAACAAGACGACGAGGAATTACGAAACGCACAAGAATAAGGGTGAGTTTCTGCAAGGGGTCTCCTTTTTTTTTTAATTTTTGCTTACCCAAAATTACACCAGAGCTGGGTAAGCTAAAGACTGCTTGACTTCCTAAATGCAAATTAATTGGGGATAAAGTCAAGAAAACAAGATGACTACAAAGTCTGTTTAAAACAGAAGCAAGCTTTACAGCTGGCCAATTCTAAAAGCTGGACCTATTTTTTGCACCCTGGATTTCTCTTCATCAAACCTCTAAAGCACATTGTCAGAAACTGGTGGACATTTAGAACTTTTAAACTGGATCAAATTCCCTGGTTTCTAGGTTCCTTCACTCTTCCAGCAGAGATGCGTATCTTTTCTTAAACTGCTTGGGAAAAAGGAAAACTTGAAAGGGGCCAAATACATTTAACCACAAGGTATAAAACAAACTCCCACTTGGTGCTGAGAAGGAGCCACTTCTGCTAAGCAGAGCAACTAATGCCTATAATCTGAGTCAGAGGGCGCTGATTGGTAGGATTCATGAAGGCTCTATCAACAATGCCACTGAACAGGACTTCCCACCGTTCGGAGCTAGAGCAATTTCTTCAATTACTTCAGTGGCTTCACTTTTCCTACGCTCTTCGCCAGACGATGGGTCACATGGAAGAACTTGTGGAGAGGCAGAGTGGAAAGAAACATGCTATTTAAAAGGATTTTTTCCCCAGGCCTCAGAACAAATTAAATCTTTGTAATGGGGGTCCAAAAGGAAAAAAAAAAAAAGGAAAAAAAAAAGGAAAAGAAAGAAAAAAGAAACAACCCACAACTACTCCCATTAGGTGGTCAGAACTAGAATCACTTTGTATTTTGGGTGACAATTTGTACCCACAATCCAAAGGAATTATTTCAAGGGGCTCACAACAAAGCCCTTCTCATTGCTGAGAGCAAAAAATAACTTTGCTGTATACACAGCTCGCTCTCCTCTGACCAATCCAACTGCAGCTTAGAAAACTGATTTAGCCAGTGGCTAAATAAAAAAATAAAAGCTCACTCACTTCCTACTGGTTACTATGAAAGTAACCAGCAAAATCAGAACTCGGCAGCTCAAAACTCTTCCTCCACGTCAGAGGCACAGACCCAACTTGTGCAAAATAATCTAAACTTTTAACCCTTCTCCATTTTCTTGATGAAGTTTTAACCCACAGTTAAACTACTGTGGTCCAAAATGTACTGCAATACTCGGCACTAATCTCATACCCAACTGTTCACTGTACATACAGCAAGCAGATTTAGAATGCAAAAGAAAATATAATTCCCCATCTGTCAAGGAAGGAGCTATCTGTGACTGATCTTCCTCACTCCAGGTACTAATAAACTTGTCTTTTTCACCAACTGTTCAGTCAGATTGGCCCAAAGGGGCTTAAATCAGCAGTATGAGGATCCAGTGACACAGGAAAGGGAACCGCGCTGCAGGTCTGCTACCTGCCATTGCAACAGCAGGCTGAAGGAACAAGAAAATAAAATAAAAATGAGGCGCCTTCCCCTGAAGGTCAGGGTCTACTCTAACAGCAGCCAGGTATTTCAGACGCTGCAAATGGAAAGCTCAAAGAAAAATCTTTTAGCTAGAATATGCAGACCAGAGTATCTAGGGTTAAACTTTACTCTCAAATCCATTACTTTTGTAAATTACATTTAATCTCCAGTGGGAAGCCAGAAGCTAATGACTTAGTAAAAAGCACCGGCAGCCTCCATCATTCCCATTTCCACGTGGAATACTACCAGTGCTAATTTATCCTGCTGTGCTTCTGATTGCCCTCGCCCCATTCACTTCTAGATCAGCTCACCACTCACCGGCAGGCTAGAAGGTCTGGACTGAAGGTTCAAGTTCATATCTTCTTGCCCTTTACTGGAAGCCATTGAGGGAGCAGATGATGCCTGGGACCCAAACGAGTCTTGAGATAACTCCTGAAACATCAAGAAAACACCAAAAAAAAAAAAACAAACCACAAATGGGAATAAAATAAAGGCTCTGCTGGAATCACTCTGGTATATTCTCACATTGTGGAAGAATTATGTACCCTCGGTGACACTTGCCCAAAACAGGAAATAAGACAGCAAAGAGTTCAAGCCAGCACGCTTACTGCTCCGAGCAAACACTGCCCGACTGCTATGGAGGGTGCTGGGAGAAGAGGTCTAAAACACGACAAAATGGTAATTCTCCAGCTCTCCCTTATTACAGATCCTGAAGAACAGAGAGTGTCCTGGGAGACTGCCCACTTGGCTTCTTGCTCTTCTAACATCTTATGATAGCTCTAAGTACTTCATTACACAAACAAGGCAAGTCAATTAAAATCTTCAACTTTTTGAAAGCCAGCTTTGGTGCATCACAATTTTTGCTGAAAGTTCCCAGCTAGCTTTTCACATAACTATTAAAATACTATTAAGCCTTGCTGAAAATAAAAATAACTTATAAAAAAAAACCAAAACCTGCTAATCTGCTTCATGATTTTATATTCAATTCCATGTGTTTGCTGCTTTATTTCTCCTCCCTAAAGCCGAGTTTTACATTTAAGAGCAAACTCCTCCGTCACCATCTACGTGTCTCTCTGCAAACTGCGCTCCGCTATTGTGCTAAACCAAGTAGCTCTGGAGACCACCTGGAGAACTGCAGACCACAGCGCGAGAACCATGCCAGTACAAAATCCTTTAGACTGGTATTGCCCATGAGCAGCATTTACTTGACGCTAGTCTTCAAAACTGCAGTATTAGCGTGGCTTAGCCTGCTACCACCACAATATCTCTCTGTAAGAGATACAGATCTAGATACAACAGAGAAGGCAGCACATCTACTACTGTAACCATTCCAGCCAACTTGCTGATGGCGTAGTTCAACTGATTTTCATGCACAAAGAAAATGATTTGTGCAAGTTTCTTTAAAAAACACTTACAGAAGGAAACAAAGCAGGTGACAGCCTACCTGAGGAGGGGGGAAGCGTTGCTGGGAGTACGCAGACTGCTGCTGCTGCGGCTGTGACGGAGGGTATGAGGATGACTGCTGAGAAAGAGCCGCGGAAGCCGTCTGCTGAGTTTGTTGCTGCTGCTGGTAGGGCGACTGCGACTGCTGCTGGGAGTAGGGAGGCTGACTCTGTTGGTGTTGCTGGGCTGTGGACTGCTGCTGAGGATACGGAGTCGGGGACTGCTGATGGGGTGGCTGGGACTGCTGCTGCGAATAGGCAGGCTGCGATGTCTGAAGTTGTGGAGGTTGAGATTGGGGCTGTTGCTGCTGCTGATACGAAGGCTGAGAGTGAGGGGTCTGGGATGGAGGCTGCTGAGAATATGGAGGCTGCTGCTGTTGGGGATGAGGGCTTTGCTGGTTGTAATACGGAGTCTGGCTCTGCTGCCCATATGCACTGGGGCCCTGCTGTCCATAAGGAGGCATCTACAGAAGAAGAGGGTAGAGTTATGTCAGTTATGAAGGTATTTTACATACACACACAAAGTACGATTATGCTCAAAAAAAAAAAAGATTCAGAGGCCTGAGCAGAGCAGTTAACTGGGAACGTACCAACAATGCCACTACCTATGTAAGGGAAGCCTCCTAGACAATAGCAAAAGTCACTTGTCCATGACATTATTCTTGGCAGTAACAAAATTTTTATAGGCACCATAACCAAGTTTTTAGGGATCCCTATCTGACCACCCTTCAATGATAGCAACATCAAAAGGAAAGACTGCTTGCTCAAAAAAAAAAAAAAAAAAAAAGCACCCTTTAGGCACCCTTTTGAATCCTGCAAACAGTCCAGCAGAAGCCACTTGGATCGTGTAATGAACCAACACTGACCTGAAGTCATTTCTTCTGTAAAGAACCGTGTCCCTAACAAAACACAGCAGAAAGAATATCTTACTCCCCTCACTATTTATTTTTCCCTTGTTTGATTCACAGCTCTGCCGTTGCCTCTCTTGGAAGCAAGGATTCCAGAGGTCCTCATACATCATTCCCACCTGGATCCAGGTGTGGCGCAACACGTAGCCTAGAGAAATGCCGTTTTACCTAAACAACTGATTCCAACCCGGCTGAAGCTGGTCCCTTCAGAAGACACAGCACTTTGTTGCTCTTCTGCCTTCCCCTGCTGTAAACAGAGACCACAGAAGCTTGGGTGCTCTACCTGCTGTGCATATGAGATGCTGCCCATTGTACTTTGCGTCCTGCTTTGCATTCCCATGGGATATCTCTGAGGAGTTTGTGGCCCATACGGCTGTCCTGGATAGCCATGTCCTTGCTGTGGCCCCGCTTGAGGTCCCTGTTGTTGTGTGTAGGGGTTGTTTCCTCCATACGGCTGAGGCCTCATCTTCCCCATCTGATCCATTGGGCTTGAAGGCTGCAAAGCAAGTAGCGACACATGATGTACATCCAGCTACATATAGGAATCGTTCACAACTTCCAAAAACACCCAGAAGAAAACTTCAACAGGTTGGCGCAGAGAAGTAGAGGCTCATCCGCCTCTTCTCAGGTGCTAAACCCCACAGTTACATCCTGAATTACAGCAGGATTCCCGCTGCCCTTTCAAACCTACATACATTTCACAAAGAACAAACCCAATCAGAAGAAGCCATTTTACACTGACTTATCTCCTGTGGTCAGAGGACAGGAAAGAAGGGGGGAATGGATCATTAAGAAAGATGAACTACCAGTGTAAGTGGCTTTTCCCCATAGTAGGTAGTAGTTTAATGTCCAGATATTCCACAACAAGGTGAATTTAGGCTGAAAATTTAAATATTCACAAGAAACACTGCTTCCTTCACATATAACAAGGCCTCCCAAAACACTACAGGCTGTTAATTTACACTTACGCATTTCAATTAATCCATATTGATGGGCAGTGCTACTGATATTCACAGCGTTCAAAACTGCAGTTCCATTTTTGCATTTTTATTTTTTTAACATGTGCCTTGCGTCTGCTGCCTTTTGTAGAATAAAGGTTTCTAAATCAAATTTCTTTGGATGCACAAAAAAACCATCAGCCTTGAAAGGCAGGTCCCCAAGTTTTAGAGCAGACATGACGAGGCGAACAAATAAATGCAACTTTCCTAGGACTTCCTAACCTCTACTACCCCTGCCTGGAGCCAAGACGTAAGAACGGTCAATCAAATTTCCTGAAAATACTATAAACCTCAAAACGCAGCCTTTCTACCTCGGCAGCACTATTCCCACACTAAAGCAAGGGCTGTTTTGGCGTAGTGACCTTTAAATGAATCCCAGGCGCAGTCTTTAACCTCCATCACTCGGACTGAATAAGAATTGTTCACTGATCTCCTGATGACCTAACTAATACCAATTAGATGTTTTCCACCAGATCACCATGACAATGGACTCTCTATTACACCATTCCTTCCTGCAACTAGCCCTAGGGTGGTATTTGTACAGATCCACCCTCTCTTGCTGAGATCAGGTGCTTGAGGAGTGGCACTACAGGTCTGCACAAGCAAATATCGCACAAAGCCAGCTCCTGCTGGAAACCTGAAAGAATCCCGGAGACCCGAACAGTATTTCAGTTATGTCTGCAGAATCCACCCTCCTGGGGGTGGGGGGGGAAACAAAAAAAAAAGAAGTTCGTGCAGTATGCTACACTTCAGAAAATCCTACCCCAACAGCCAGCACAGCTTGAAGTCCCAACACGCAGACCCTGAGAACATTTGTTTGACCAGCTGTCTGCTACGTCTCGCCTGCCAGGCAAGCCACGCAGCGCCGAGCCCACGCCAAACACGGGTAAGGAAGGGCGCAACGGGGATTTAATGGTACTCTTGTGGGGCAACAGGAGCTGGGCCACGGGAGGGAATTTAATGGACTGACAGGAAAAGCACCCCGGTTTTAGTAATGGGGGTGCTACCCACCTCAACTGAAATCAGGCAAATGTGCACCAGTATGGCACAAATCAATTAAGAACCAGATCCAAGTCCCCTCCTCTGCTCCAGTTCAGCGCTGGCCACCCCTGCAAATACAGCAGGAAGCTGTCCACAGACATCCACGCGCACGGCACCAGTATGATTCTCTCTGTCGAGGCAGATTCGAGACGCCCTGCCACGCTCAGTTGTGATGGCTGTTTCCATTTTCCATCCATACTGATACTACAACAGTTCTGAAAAAGTTACGTTTTATGTTCAAGTTGTTGCAGATACTGCTGCTGAGGAGGAACACAGACGGGGGCTGCAGGACCTCAGAGGAGGGAGCCCGGAGAAGCCCTCAATCCCCGCACTCCCAAACAGCCGGACCCTGCGGACCACACCATGGGCTTTTCACCATGCTCTGAAAAGGAGATTCCATTTACCGGGTCAGAAAAAAACCGAGGTCTTTGATGTCTGGACTCTGAATCCTCAGAGCTACAGTGCCTCACCTCCCGAAAGGCAGCACCCATGTGGAGCTCTCATACACCCAAACGGATGCAAATTGTGTTTACATCTTTCAAGCAATTGTCCCTAACGCTCTCTGAGCCTTGCCTTGTGGGTATCACCTTAGATTACTGACATCTTTTCCCTCCCCACATTATCTTCTTTGGTATGCAAAACCAGTGCCACCAGGAGTGCTTCCCAGCTTTTGACCAGTCAAACCTCTCTTCCACCACCCCCCAAACACAGACCTCTCTTCTTCTTCTTCTACCCGGTTAAGTGCAACTTTGGGGTTACTGACTAAACATTTCAGCATCTTTTCCGTTTGTTACTTGCTTCCTTCTGGTTGTTACCTCACCTTCGCAACTCGCTAGCAAGGGCAGCTTCTCAAATACGTTCTTGTTTGGGGATTTTTTTATTTTTTTTTTTTTTTAAATATGCACACACCACATGCTGCCTCCTCTGCACAGATTTTCTTGTCTGTGGTCACCCACAGAGCTAACCATATCTTCAGGAAGGACAGAAACAAGGTGAAGATCCACTTTTCCCATGACTCCTACAGGAAGCACGACGACCGTTAAAAAACTTGAAGAAATACTTGGAACTGTTTATGCAGCCATAAAAAAAAAAAAAAAAAAAGAGAGAGAAAAGAAAAAACCCAAAACACAAAACCCAAACACATTTCCAGGATGTGACCAAGTCGTCACCTTGATTGCTCAGCGTAGGAGTACACGACGTGCTTCCAAACTGTGCTGCTTTGAACTGCCACTCTTCCACAAGGCCCTAGCGCACAGAGGATGCTAAAAACAAACATGAAGAGCATCACTCTAAATTACAGCCTTATAGATAAAATTCTATAAACAGAAGAAATGTAAACGCCAATTAATCTCTAATGAAGGAACATACACACACTCCTGACTCGCTGCAAACCAACAGGCTAACTCCGGCTCCCTGGGGCTGCCATGTACGTCTCAAATGCTGCAACGCATTGTTTGTTCCTTCAAAATCTGCCAGAAAAGACACACATCTCCTTCGCTGACAGCGCTTTAACCGCTCTCGTCTTCGCAGTGTTGCTCTGGCTCACAGAGCCTACGATCAGGCAGTCTGCTTGAATCCGCTACCTCAATCCTTGTAGGTAATTTAACTACACGTGCCTCAAAGAAAGACCAGCCCAAGTTGAAATGCAGTGAAGCACGGATCGACCCAAGAGCTCGTGCGAAGACTTTGGGGGGAGCGGAGGTGCTGCACGGCTCCTTTGTACACCCGTGTTACACGAGATGGGGAAGCCGGGAGGAAGCGACGCCTCTTCGCTTGCAAGAACACTTCAGGATAAATAAGGAAATACCAAACCCCCGACTGCAAAAGGCTGGAGATTCTTCTCTGGACTGATACATGGGAAATCCTTTCAATAGGAAACCACAGGAGTAGATTACTGTGATTACACTTCAAAAGCAAAGGCCCTGCCACAGAGAGACATAATTGAGAGAAAGCATCGCTCCTTGATCACTGAAGTCCAGACCCCCTGCTTACACCTCCTTGCATTCATAGAAATTGCTTCTATTCTCCCTTCAATCTCGCCATCTCTGCTGTTTTATAACACTGTTAAGTACCAAAACTTGGCAAAACGTACTCCTGCCACCAGTCAAAACTTTCAAAAGCAAAGTTGTTTGGTACGGCGTGTAATGAAAGGGACCATAAGCCAGTGCTCCAGAGAAACTGCTGAGCTTTCGAGAAAATTTAAGATATTTCTAGGCTAAGAGCTTCTAACAGCGAGCCCAAAGTGAGCTTAAATTGCTGAGTTCAAAAGCTCTCCAAATCAGTATGTGTAATGCAAAGGATGTCAGACCCCGAAAATGAACCTGCGCTGTGAAAACCAGCTATTCTTCAAAAGCAACGCCGGAGCTTTCCTTAAAAAAAAAAAAAAAAAAAAAAAAATGCTTCTAAGCACGCGAGAGGATTCCACAAACAATGCTTTTCAGTTTGACCGGTAGAAGAGAAATTTGGCCTCTTGAAAGAACAGTTTGGTTAAATTGGAGGGGACTTGCTTAATGGTCCCAGCAGGAAAACATGTAACGGGAAGAGGCAAATCCCACTTTGGAAGCAAGAGCCAAACTCTCCACAGCTGTATAGAAAAACGTAATTCCGACTTTGCCGATTACCTTATTACATATTTGTATTTTATTACGCCAGAGGAAGAAAGGGAAGGAGAGTCATTTACTGAACTCTCTGGTTTCAAATCAGCGTCATTCCATTATTGGCAAACATGGGTATTGGCCACAACTGGTTTCCTCAGCTGCCCCCAAAAAAACAGAAGGGCCAAAAAAATAATAAAAAAGCCCTAAGCTCTCACCTTGCATTTGAAATCTTTTCCTGACCAGATTTGTTGTCCGTTTTTGGTGATAAAAAATAATAAAAAGCATTACTGGCTGTTTAACCGAGAGAAGCCCTAATTGATTCCCACAGTAATTAACCTGCATTTTACCTCGGAGAGTGGTAGTTAAGGAAGTCGGCACTGCTATTTATAACTCATCTCAAATTGAGGGCAGACTGCCTAAAATCTAACACATCCCAGCTGTACTCCTGTTTGAACTGGGGCCAAGGGAATTTTTTAAAGCAATCTTGGCACTGAATGAATGACACCAACAGTACGAGCGCGCGTGTGGTTGTGTTGTGGTGACGTAGCAGTGGAGGTGGAAGGGGAAGGGGGGGCCGCACGCCGTAATCCCTCTCCCGAGCCCGCTCGCAGGCTCAGCCCCGGCCGGTACAACATGCCGGAGCCGCCCACCGAGAACCAAACACAGGAAACGGTCTTTTCCTGTGGAACGCCTTGAAGTGAGAAGCACATGGCTAATCTGCATAAAAGCAAAGCCACACCACTCCTGCCAGGAAGGTTAGTGCTTGTAATCTCTGGCCGTGGAGCTGGCTGCCTGCGAGGACTTGGACCGGCGCCTGATAACCCAGAAAGAGCCGAGAACAGATGGGCAAGGACCCCGGCAGAAACAGCACCACGCACGTGACTCGCCACATGGCCCCGCGAGCACAAACTATTGTTTGGCTGCTGAGCGCCGGTACAAAGACAAGTCCGACCGGGCCCTGCCAATTCAGCAGCAGCTGCTCCCCTACCGTCATCGGGCTGGTCAGAGGATGGGGACCACCGAACCCCAGAGGCCTGGAAGTCGCCAAGCTCAGAAGATGCCGAGAAGATGCCAACCAGTACCAATGCTGGTTAACACCGTCCGACGGGCTCAAACTGCTCACCTCCCCGAGGCTGAATCCGGATGGGATCTTACTGAAGTGAAGAAACTAGGTCTCAGTAGAAGAGCATGCTCTTTCCTCCTGTCTCCAACCCCTCGTTACCCAAAGGCAAGGGTAAGTTGTCTCTGCAGTCACTGAAGTTACAAAGCAGATTGCCATGTTGGCTGTAAAAATTGTATTAGTGATGGATGACGCTGGGAAAGGAGAGTCATCTTCCCTAAAAATTAGTCAGCTGGGATCATGGTCATATTGGATTTAATCATTGAAACCAGGCAGGAGAATAAAACCACCCATGCTCCCCCAACCTTTCTGTGGCATTTCTATCAAAATCAACAAGCTGTATAAAGCAGAAAAATTAGCGACACCAGCATCAGCTGAACAAGCTTACCATGAAAAAGGCCTGGGTTCAAAATCAGCAGCTTTCCCTGCCCATTTTCCAGTGCCTTCCACCCCGTTGAGAAACACCAACCGTGCCAAGGCAGGCAGGGGAACCTCCACATGACAGTCATGGCAAATGGAGAATCACTCAGGAAAAACAGTCCCGATCGCAAGGCTGCCAAGAGGCTTTATCAAACGAGCATTAATGTTTCGGAAAAGCAACCTTAATCAATGTGGAGAAGCTGCACTGACCTTTGCCATTTTTAGTACGTTCTGCGTCCTCTGGAGCTACCAAGAGTTCAGGCTGCTGTGAGACCCCAAGGCTGGGTCAGGTCCTGGAGGTCCCAACATCCAACACCATGAAGATGCCATATCCACACGGCCTCCAGGGATGAGGGCTTGGACCTCCCACCTCTAAGCCCTCCCAGTAGACTAAACCTCTGCCATATTTTCAAATTCAAAGGGCACTATGGGAGTTACGCTGCCCGCAGCATCAAGGCACCAGTGCCTTGGTCAAGACAAACCCAGTTTTCCGTGTTCTCACCGGTGTCAAGCTATATGAGGTGTGATAGCCCCTGCAGATAAAGCACAGGTACTTGTGAACAAACATGATACACACAGGAGGGATTGCCCCAAGCTGGCACGAAGCCTTGCAGACCCATCAAAACCAGCCAGGCTGCAACGATTCGCACCAACTGAAAGACTGGCCCAAGCAGACAGTTACTCCCTTGCAACACCATCCAACCATGGCAACGCCATGGCGTCACCATGAAAACAGAACTAACGGGGAGCCAGGCACACAACGACATCCAACGGACAACAGAAGATGCTTCAGCAAACCCCACTTTCAATCGGTTGCTCTCATGCCTCAAGTTTGCACTTCAGACACTTCCATGCCTGTTCCTATCTCCCGAAGCTCGACACACAAGCGACTCCAATTCCCCCGTAACCCATCTAGAGGGTTCAAGCTGAGAAACGAGCACAAACTAACAACTGCCCTCATTCATGAGCAAACACGGTTCATGTTCCAGTGAGGAACACTTTCATCTGATCTATTTAAGGTGCAACTGGCTGTGCTAAGGTCAATATCCCAGCCTGAACTCGCTGTCTTTTACAGCCTTCTGAAGGGCCAGCACACTGGGTCATACTTCATTGCCTCTCCTCCTGTGGTGGTCTGCTTTAAAGAGAGACAGAAAAGGCTCAGGGGAAGTTAAAGTTATGATAAAAAGAGAGATCTTCCTGCAGTAGATGAAGATGCCCCTAAAAGACAAAACACCTAGAAAACCCTGTGGTAAACACTACACGAAGTGTATCAAGTGTCTCACCATGATAGTTTAAAGACAAGGGTGCTTTACTGAGAACATCACCACAGAAATGAGCACTTCCTTTTTTGCTTTTCCTCTCCCTTTTTTAAACTTGAGAAATTCACTCATTTCCTTCAATCCCCCAGCCTGTGCCAGCACCGCTCAGCGCCCATCAGTCGCTCTCCTTGCCCACCCGCCAGGGCAGCACCCACCACTTTGGGAAACAGGCACACCAGTAATGAAGCAGGCTGGGTCGCTCTGCCTCACACCCGTAAGCTTGGGGCACCAAAACCTGACTTTTGGAATATAGTACAGGATTGGTTGCAGGGTTACAAACACCCTTTGGAAACGTGCAGGACAAATCAAGTTTTATGTAAACTACAGAAAAATAAAACTCCCCATCTCGCCCCTGCAAATCCTAGAATCCAACTTAGATCTTAGCACATAACTAAGAGCCGATGTATCATTATCATCTCATTATCAACAGCCAATGCAGATTAAATTATTGTTTGCCAAAGTGTTCGGATAACTGACCTCTGCTCTACAGTTTCAGTTCTGCAAGTAGAGGGAGCCTGACTTTTTCCAGTAGGTCAGAGTTTGACCAAAGACACTTTCTATTCCTCTAATCTTCTACTAACACACAGACCTCAGAATAAGCTAACGCTACAGACAAAAGGAAAACGGGACGTTTTTTTAAATTACTGCAGTCACCTGCTTCTAACCAAGATTTATTTGGAGCTTCTGTAAACTTAAAATCAGCCCTGTTAAATATTGCTCCTCTCCTTGACTCTACATTCATTACACCAGTTCCTTTGGGGAGATTTTCTGTAAATCCAGGATACTAAGTCTTACCAGTGGAAAAAAGATGAGTAAGTTTTCTCCAAGCAGCTATAGTGTGAACTATATCTTCCTGGCTAAACACAATTCAGTAATTACCCCATTAACATTTCTCAGCAAGAGGCCAGTCCACACACCTCAGAGGACTTTCCTAAGCACCACTCTTACTAATACTCTTCAAATTGATTAAAACTGACCAGAGTTTTGCTTACAGGATGTATCATTACGGAATGTTTTATTAGTGAAAGAAGTCAATTCAGAAGAAGGTGATCTGGTGGGGAAGTGAAATGAGAGCCCCACCTCAAACCCTCCCTGGAAATAACCCAACGGGGGTACAGCGTTCACGTCCAAAAACAAGCGGGGTTCTGCGGGGTTTTTATTATTCTTTAAAAGGTGGAGGGCGAGAAGGTGCCAAGCCTGCCTGTGTTTTAAACAAAGTGCATTTGTTGATCTCATCTTTCCTTTCCGGCCTGACTTTAAGCCCTCCTTAACAAATTCAACAAATCCAGCTTATCAAGGCTCTGGATTTCAGCTCCTTCCTTCAGCCAGTCTTTCTCTCTGACACACGGTCATGCTGCTTATCACACCACATTATTTAGGTATCTCTTGGGACCCTCAATATAATATTTCAACCACTATCATACCTAAAGACGACACGCAACTGGTTTTCTGCCATCTTCAGCATCTACTTGAAGGCGGGTGCACGCTCACGTTAACAGGATGTTTTTCTGGACTTGTGAAAACCTGTAGTATAAAAGGAGCTAAAGAAAGATTTACGCTGAAAACACTGACAGTGGGCTGACCTGGGAGAAGGGGAAACTCTGCTTTGTTATCTGACAGCCCAGCCCAGCCCGGACAATGGGTTCCTTCTTGATCAAACAGCTGCTGAAGTGGAAGCAGGAGCTGACAGCTACCTACATGGTTAATTTTAACGTGGCAGGAGACTCTGACAAACTGTTAACTGAATTAAATGCATACAAAATTAACAAAGGATTATGATTCTTCTGCAACAGCTGGAGACTCGGGAAATTTTCAAACATTTCAGAGCCAAATTATGCAGTTTGCTATTTAGACGGGCAGTGTGATCTCTAACATCTCCAATAATTTAAGCACAAAAAAAATATATATTTCCTTCTAGCTAAACAATTAGGTAACTAGCTGTCCTATCCCCTCACACTCACACTTCAGCTCACTTTAAAAGCACACTATTCAGCCAACTTGCCCCAAGACTTCCAAAGTGCCCCTGTTGACTCCTCACAAAATCTAAGTGACACCAAGATGCAAAGAAAGCTGCATCTCAGCTCCATGGGAGATGATCCCAAGGAACATGTGATAGTTGTAATGAGGTGGTGTTCCTTTTAAGATGGAAAGGAACTTCCTTCCTGAATATTAAATCAGGCTTTAAGTTTAGCCAAACTCCTACGCCTGCTCTAATGAACTGGAGGCAAGTCAACAAAAAGATGGTTAAGTGTCTCATTACAGCTTTTTCGTTCCAGGCCTACTTACACACTAGAAGGAGTAAGCAAGCTCATGTTGTACCACAGAAATGGGACCAGGCCAAGAGCAAGCCATAAAAAAAGCAAGAGGAGGAAGAGCAAGGATGGAACAGCAAAATTATTCGAAGTGTCACCACTGCTTAAGTGATCTGATTTTGATCAGTAAGAGAGCAGCTGCTCCAGATCGCTAGCAAGATGCAAAATATTTGCACCAAGCACCATTGAAAACCCGAAAGGGCTCCAGAAACCCCATAAAAACATGCAGACAATTGTGACCTGTCGCAAACTTCAGTCATCCAGCTAATTCTCCGTAACCCGTTTCCTTTCAAACAAGCAATACCAATCTCATGGACAGACTTTCACCGCTGAACATGGTGGATGCTTTCCAAAAGTTTAGGCCTGAAGAAGACCCAACGCCAGAGGCTCACTAGAGTTTACTTTCCAGAACAAAGTTAGTTTTGTCAAGTCATTAAAAGCCCTTTCCGCACAGAAATCCGACGGGTGCCAGTACACATTCAGGAGTTGATAAAGCATAGCCTCCTAGCTTTCTAAAAACAATTTCTCGCTAGCTCTTCATCCATAAAATGCAGCATTGCAGGTTTCTACCCACTTGTGTCTCTCTAAAAGCTCAACCTGTATTTGAATATCTCATTTTACACCAGAATGAATGGTGGCTGAACAGACTCAACTGGACAGGTTAATTCCCACGACCTCTTTCCATGCCAGGTTGGTAAGGGCACACCTAAGAAGCATCTCAGGATCAGGTCAGAGCTCTGAAACGCCACAGGTCTCCATGGTTCTACCTTTCCTACTGCACATAACGCTGAGATGGAGGAGGACGCAGCCACGCTCACCGTAAGAGACAGGTCCAGCTGTCGGAGACTACCTCATCCAAGGACGCAGAGCTCCATCCTGTCCAGAGCAGCTGCCTGCGCTAGTAAGAGCTGCATGTCGGGGCCTGTAGTTTCTCCAAGCCACAGTTCAGCATTACACAGGCTCTCCCTTGCGCCTGCAGAATAACTGAATCTATTTAAAAGTGTGTGTAAAATCAAAATATTCCAAGAAATCTGAGTTTTGGAATGCATCTGTGGAAAAGGATGAGGGGGAACAGGTTTAAACTGAAAGAGGGGAAATTTAGATTAGATATTTGGAAGAAATTATTTGCTGTGAGGGCGGTGAGCCCCTGGCCCAGGGTGCCCAGAGAAGCTGTGGCTGCCCCATCCCTGGAGGGGTTCAAGGCCAGGTTGGAGGGGGCTTGGAGCAACCTGGGCTGGTGGGAGGTGTCCCTGCCCAGGGCAGGGGGTGGCACTGGGTGGGCTTTAAGGTCCCTTCCAACCCGAACCATTCTGTGATTCTAAAAGACAGGAAATCTCAGTTTAAGTTAGCACAAAACTCCCTAATCTATCACTCTCGCCTCCTAGACCCTGAATTCAAACTCACAGTTCAGTGGCGGGCATGAGTGGTGGACATCACCTCCGCTTTGTGAGGGGGTAACAGGAGTCAGACAGCTGCAATTGCCCAAAGGCACACCCTTATCCCAGCCAGGAGCGCTGGGGTGATCACCTGCTAATTACTTCAAGAATATCTCAAGCAAACCTCAGTTACAGGGTAGCAGCACATTTTGTATCGCACTGGCCTTAGCCCTGGTGTCACCTCATGAGGAAGTAACGTAGCACACCTTCGACCCTGTCCATCCCCCCTGACACCCCCTGCACTACTTTACAGGAGGGATCCAACATGATACAAGGTAACAAAGCTTTGTTCTGCTAATAAGAAAAGTTATTTCTCTTCTCATTCCAGCAGCTGACAAATTTGGATGCTATTTTCGTGGATTTTATTGAGCCTTCTCTTAATTTAGCCTTAAAATTCAGCCTTCAAGACTCCACTTCAGTTCCACGGAACCAAAAATATTTAAAATTGCAGTAATGACAAGTTACCATCTGCATTTACCAAGGATGCACTCGGTAACTTTGTAGCAAGCAACAACCGATCTCCAGTATTTATACCTAAATTATCTATTTGCATCCCCAAAAGCAGAGCCGCTGTCACGCCTGCGTCGGTAGGAGAGGAGGAGGTTGGGGGAGATGAAAAGACAACGTAGGCAAGAAACTGGGAGCTGCAGCCAAGCCGGCTCCCAGACAGCAGTGAGGACACGCTACCAGAGCCTTCATCAAGCCAAGGCTGTCGTGATTCAGGCTCGTTACACTTGGCAAGCCCAACACGAATTCTAGCCCCACAGTGACACAAGGTCATCGTTATTTAATTTAAAAAAAAACCAAAACCAAAAAAAACCCCAAAAAACAAAAAACCAGCCTTTGCTTATAGTGATTTATGAAGCTTGGGTCTGCAACCCCCCTGCTCGCTTCTGTCCTTGGGCTTTTATTCCATCTACGCCCAGAAAAATCCAGCTTTCTTTTAAAGCGAAATGAACGAAGTGGGGAGTTGCTTAGCGAGTTAAAAGGAGTGCGTGCTGGCAGCTGGTGAGAAGATACAAAAAATTCATAACTGTGCCAATGCCATGGGGGGAGGAGGAACAGCCAACGCTGCAAAGTCTTCACTGGTTTCAGGAACAGGTATAACAAGAAACTGTAAGACAACTCATATGAGAAAAGGAAGATGAGACATGACTGTACCTTGACAGCAGTGACAACTCCGAACAGTTTATTGCCATTTACAGAGTGATCAGATTTAAAGCTAACCTTAATACATGTTCACCATTCAGTACAAGTATCGGTTGCCTTGACACAGTGCACTTTCAGCACACTCTGCATTCATCATTAAAGCCAGTAAATCCACGCTCTGAAGCTCAGCAGCAAATTATACCTCGACCTCCTGATACAATATGCCTAATGAGTTATTCGCCTGAGCGTGCGGACAACAGATTGAGCACCTTGCTCCAGAGAAGGAGAAGGGAGGCAAGGGTTAAGGGCCAAAACACAGTTGAAAGCCGAGGAGCGCTCAATTGCTCTGGGATATTCCATAGAACACTAATCACTTCATCTGATTTTAATTCCTGACACCAAATCAGTATATAGCTTTTCAAAGGAAATCTTGTCCTAGATTGCAAGGTAATCAATCACAATTAACGTGGAAACAAGCTTTTGCAATGCCGTCATGCCTTGTGAACCAAACAGGAAGGCCAGAGAAGGCGCTTTAGAAATACCTTTAAAGTACAGGCAGGTAGGATAATTTGGGATAGTTCTGTGGGCCTCTTCTGCACATCCATGAGCAGACAGTAGATAACCAGGCACTTTGCTTCTCCTCCAGAGCACGAGCTGAAGAAGAGTGTTTTTATGCCATTTTCATTATGAACCCCCATCCAGGATTAGCATCGCCCCAAAGTTCCTTCCCCAATAACGTGCCCTATTCCAAGGGAGCCACATTCCACCCACAGGGAGCTAGAAATGACATTTCCAGCAAGATGATTTTTTGTAAAACCAAAGAAAACTGTTCCAGGTGTAACCCCAATTCCAGAGAGAAAGCACGACCCAGTAGTTATACCATTAACCTTGATTTTGAGAGATAGGGCTTTGAGCACCTACTCTGGAGATTTCCCATGCATCCAGCTGCAGGGCACAGAGGCAAGGAAAGGCTTCCGAGACATGGAGAACTGCTCATACGAGCCTCGCTGGTATATCACGGTAAGCTGAAAGACTAGGAGATACTTTCATACTTAAATACTTCTTGTCACAATACTGTCCAATTACCAAAAAAAAAAAATAAAAAAAATAATGTTCAAACCTGTTACATGCAGCAGCTGCCCTGAATCCTTTCCAGGGAATCCAAAACACTACAATTAGCACAAGCCCCACACACAACAGTAAAGCAAATGAGCCTGGGGTTTGCCTTTTTTTTTTTTTTTAATTAAAAAAAAAAAAAAAAATACCCCCCACCCAGACAGCTACCCCAGCCCGAAGGGCAGGACTCCAGTACTCCATACACCACCGACACAACACGTGCAGCCACAGCACAACAAAAAAGCAGTTTCTGGGAACACGGGATCACACTCAGTAAACTGTCATTGAATGGGAAAGCCTTTTCCTTGATTAGCTCTAAAGTCAGAGATACTTTAAAAAAATATAATAAAAAAATCAAGTTTTAACTAATTCCAGCACTTTCACCATTTCAATGTATCTCCTGCACAGAGGTAGGAACTTTTCTTCAAGCCATTTCACAAGGAGTATGTCTGAGAGAAGACCACCTCTAGTCTGGCACCGGTTTAATTATTTACATACAGTTAATGAATACCAGATTCTCCTCCTAAACCTGTACAGGGTGCATAGTCCTACAGTCATTTGGACTTTAAATCCATCACCAGGCCGTTACGAAGTACGAAACTCCAAACAAGCCTACAGGAAGGATCCCATAGTGAGGTACAGAGTGAGCCCGGCCAGCTCCGGGGCCCTGGAAGTTCAGGTGGCAAAGCGGGACAGTCCAATCCCTTCAACGCCATCCCCAGTGAGCAGAATCATCTGGAAGTAAAGGGAGACATTTTGCAATTTAACTAGCAAGTTTATCTCAACGAAATAGGGGACAGGCAGAAAGCCACACGTTTAAAAGCAGGTTACCATACACTTTTGCCTCTGTTCTCCATACCTAGAGGGACGAGGACAACAAGAGATACTCAATTAAGATGATTTGACTCGGAATATTTTTCGTAATGTCCAATGATAAGGGTAGCAAAGCAAAGCGGTAGCTCCATTGCATTTGTTGCTGTCTGCCCTGTTCCCAGGTAAAGCTGATCCTGCCCTGGAGCAGGACAGCATGCTAGGTGACCTTTCCAATTCACATCCAGACCTCTGTTCAACAAGAAAAAATAGTCCCCTACAAAGGCGACGCAGGCCAATGAACTAACAGCAAGATTTTGCAGGCAGCACAGACTGCACTGCACATTCTCCTCACCAGAAAGATCAAATTCGGTGCAGCAAACCCAAAACAGAATGGCCATTTACAGAGCGGGTACCCTCCCTCTTCTGCACCTTGTGCTTCTTGGACCCGTATTCACGCTGCTGAAACTACCTCTCTGCACACTATTAGTGTTAAGAAAGTACAAACCCACTGTCGATAAATTTTGCTGGCCGTGTTATGCACCGGTCTGAGCATACCCCAGGTGCCAGCAGAGCAGGTCTCCCAGCACGGCGTCCTGAGGTGTAGCTGTGGCCTGAGCGCAGGTTTTAAAACATTCCTGTTCTGTTATTCACAGGCAGGGTGCCAGAACAGTGCTGACATCAGAAGGGAAATGGTAATTTTCAGGGTTTCTCTTAGTCAAACCTGAATGAAATTTCACAAGTGAGTGGAGGAGGGGGGGAAAGTACTTGCTTAACCCAGTAATTCTCCCCTGGGGGGAAATTCCAGAGTCCTCTGAACTTGAAGAATTTCTCTTTGAGAAGAGTCGGGGAATCTCTTGGGATGGAAAGTCACGGCTTCCTTAGGCCACGGTCTGACATCAGTGACCACCGAAACGCTCTCTGCTCCCAGCCACATCCAGGATGTCACCGTCACATCCCACCAAAACCGTCTAAGTGTTCTTCAGTCCCCTCTGGTTCGCCACACGGCCAAACGCACCCGCAAAACACAGGGCAAGCCCACAGCACGGGGGTCTGCTCGACGCAGAGTGGACACCAGCTGCGGGTCCCCCCACAGCTGCTCTAAAAACTACTCCCCATGTCTAACTTGCAGCTTCTTGGAATACTTTGGGTATAATATAATTATCCAGGAGGAAGAGAAGTTACTCAAGTTGAAGAAAAGGGGGGAAAAAAGAAAATAAAAAGTTAGTAGCAACTGAATTTGTCCTTGAAAGAGTTTCAATAACTATAGCTAACTTAAAGAAATACTGATATGCAGATTGTCGCATGAAATGCCAATAAGTGTAATGGAACAGTAGCTTTTTCAGACTTATTTACACAAACTGATTTTTCAAGGGAATTTCATAGGAATTAAGACACATACACACTTTATCTTCACCCTCTGACAAATTTCTTTACCGTATTTACAGAATGAACTGATCCCCCTTCTTTATTTGCTCCTACCCACTTCTGTCCCTTTTTTCTCACGTAAAAGAGAACGTGATTAGGAGTTAGATTCTAGCTACAATTATCATTTTACTCAGAATATATAAAGCAAAAAACCTACTTGCTGAGAAATTCTGTAGTAGCTTTTATTAAGTTTACCTATCATTATGTGGCATCCTTTACCACACAAAGCTCATGCTTACATTGTGTAAATACTTACTGAGCTGTCACTTAAACTCAGAAATACTCCAGAAAGAACACCATGGCAAACCTGGAAATGCTCTTCTCAATGTAGTCCAAAAAACCTCAAAATTGCACAAGTTGCACGACTGAACTGCTGAGTTATTACACTGGGAGTGCAGGTGCACAGAAGAGGAGTAAGAAATGGGAACCCCTCCCTCATCCATATGTAAATACAGATTATCATCTGATTAAGACACTACAGGAACTGGTAAAATATGTACATGAGCTCAGTCCTGAGAGAAGCAGCTCCTCCTGTTCCAGCCCTGCTTCTTTCGTTCTACGAGCCTCCAAGGGCAGGCTTGGGTGCTGCTTCTTTAAGCGCAGAACTCCATTAAAAGGGTCTTAACAATATATTTAGCTAAAACCGTATCGTAGGGAGGAAAGCTGGTCTCAGGCTTACAGCACAGGATGAGGCTCAGAAGACCTATATTCCACTCTCCGCCCTGTCCCAGCCTTAGTGCCTCGCACATCAACATCTTAGCTGAAAAACTGTCATTGGAAGAACTGTAGACCTCATGTTCCTCCTCTGCATACCAGGGCGAAACAGAAGACTGCCCAAAACCTCAGAATTTCAGCCTTAAGAATGATAAGCATACACTCAATACAGCAGAGATGACATTAAATTTATGATTGGAATTTTACTGGGATCGGTTTATAAATACAGCATGGTCTTCTTGAGCCAACAGAAAATACACACAAGGTCTCTCTTTAGGCAACCAACACCTCTGCTTTTCCAGCCACTAAAATGAAAAAGGCATCAACTCCTCTGTGTCACCCAGGAACAGGTGGACAGCAGGACCCAGAGAGAACACGCGGCAGTTTTGGTCCAGCGTGCCAAAGAAAACGGCTTTTTTCTTCCAATCCCACCTGTCATTCACTGCTAGCTGGAGATTTATGGCTTTGGCTAACAGACATCTAGTATAGTTTTACCACTGCACATGCATAACCTCCGGACAAATTAGAGGCTGAACTTCTTGAAATCAGCACACGACGGAAAAACTTTTGCAGGACTTCTCCTCAAAAACATATTTTTCCCCAGGAAAACCGTTTCCTTTATTTTTTCCACCAGAACAAAAGGGGAGATATTATTCTGCATTCTTGCTGATGCTTTAAGGGCCCTTCCAGAAAAAGCAAGTAGCCGTAACAGCAATGCTAAATCCTGACAAACTTCTCTTTTTCATTCCCCTCCCTAATTACGCTTGCCTGCCTTCGGTTTCTGCTTTGCTACTGCTGCTACTTGAGAGTTTCCAACATTCTTGGCAGGAACTGGGCAATGGCATGCTGATGAGCTTTTCCCCAGAGCAATCCATCACACAGGAGCTGCAATTCAAAAAAGAAATCAAACTGACTAGACAAAGAATTTCAAACACCCAGAGTAAAAACTGGAAAGGGCATCTTTCTCCTCTAATATTGTAATTACCGAGATCACAGATTCAGGTTCATAGGGTAAAAACTGGATTTCCAAGTTGGTGGTGTTCCTTTGAAAAGAGTAGGAAGAAAAATGGTGGAAAAGTCACCTATGAGGTAACAGATAAAACAAACAGCTGCACTATTTAGCCTCATTTTAGACATTAGTTTCTCTCTGAAGGAAAGCTGCTGAGTTTTTTAATACAACCTTCAGGTAAGACCCCTAATAGGGTTTCGTGCAATACTCCTATAACGTAGTATTCATTGACCAGCGTTCTCAAATAAGACTACAAAAAAACACCCACAGTATTACGAACATATCAAGCTCACAAGAACAGTAAGACACAGCTGTCTAACAGAACATTTGATTCCCATGCTACCCCCAACCCCAGTTTCTAATATTCTTTAGGAAGAGGGAAGAGGTTCTGCCTGTTTGTTGAGCAGTCGCTTCAGGAACCAGAAGTTGTAGCAGGTAAAAGGAATTAAACCAGACAGTTTTAGGAAACCAGTAAGTACTCTCACCAAAAAAAAGAAAGGCCCGAAAGTCAAACATACAACCTCCCAGACATCACACTTCTGTCTTGCAACCAACGACACGATTACAAGAGACACCATATGTAGAAACCCTCCCCTAGCCTGGATAATAAATAAGGACTGACAGAGCATTTCACTTATACTTTGTAAAAGGCAGGTGGGCAAGCCGTGCTAACCCCGTTTCACCGAGGAGAAAAAAATATTACAGAACAATCCTGTGGTTTATCCCAGGTTTCCCAGCAAACTGGTGCTGATAAGGGTACGGAAAATAAGCTCCACCTGAGAGTCAGAACCGAGGTTTACTCCTGTATCCTACACATAACCTGCCTAGAAACACTGGTCACCTCGAAAATGAGCATCAGGAAGACGGTATTTCAGAAGAGATGAGATTTTAAGAGAATCGGGCAACCCTGGGTTTACTTCAGAGTAGCGCAGAGTATTCGAAAAGGTAAGCCAGCAAAACCTTCAGCATCCACACCAGAATTAACTACATCTTAACAAAATTAAACTAGCACAATTTTCCTACTTTTTTTAAAACAGGGAAGGCCTCAAATCACTCATTCAGAGGCCAACGCTACCCCAGAAAAAGAAGATGCACCACTGTCCTTTTTGTTGGAAAGATCTAGCACATCCTACACCTCGCGAGCAATGCGAGGGCTCCTAACATTACAATGCTAAGCAAGGAAAAACCCCGCGACACAAGCCAACGGGAGCCAGGTCTCAATTTCCGATTCCAAGATATCACAGCTCATTGGCAGCACAGAGCCATTTGGTGCCAATTTAGTTTAAAAAACATATTTTCGACAACATTTTTCATGCCTCACTTGCTACTAAAGTTGAGATCTAAGTCAACAAAAAATAGCTATTGTATGGCAACAGGCCCAAAAGCATTTTTTTTTAATTAACACACAATTTTTAAACTGAACTTACAACAGAGGCCTAGAGATGTCCATGTGCCTATGGGGAGGTTATCCAACACGTCAATGTTTAATGCGATCCAAAGACATCTCCCGTTACAGGAGATGTCATTTGCTGTAGTGAAAACGCGTACCACGAGAGATGCCCATCTATTAAAGGGAGGGAAGTCCTTTCTCTTAAGCAGTTTCCTTTAAGTCCCAAGGCACTGGGAAAGCCAGCGTATTATGAAGAACTGCTACGCACTCCGAGGGGAAGGGGGGTGGAAACAAATACACGATAGAGCTGGAAAAATTGAAAACTAAGATCCTGGCCTGATTTCTTACAAGTCATTCCCACAGAAAAAAAAAAAAAAAAAAAACCAAAACAAAAAAAAACACCACAGATTTCTCATCCCACACACTGCAAAACAGCCATTCTGATCTCTTGATCCCACTCCGCATTTCCCAGCTAGAAAGGTCATCAGAAGAAAAAGAAACACAAAGTCGTCTATCACAGCCTCGACAGGCACGGAGCGTGTCTGCCTTCACAGCCCCAGCGTCCTGGGACCGGCCAGTGAGCGAAGGTGTCCATGAGGGCCACAGACTGGAGCCCACCTCTGCGCAAGTGACTACAACACTCATCTCATTACAGAAAATATTCCACCCAAACAACTTTCACACCAGAAATTACTTCGCCTTTCTTGATGAACCATGTGATGAAACTCCGGCATCATTCATACATCCTAAAAAGTACGGAGAATTAAAGGCACTTCTCTTTTCTGCGTCATCCTGCTTCCTGTCCCCAGAACCTCAGGTTTGCTATCCCAAGGATTCCCGAGCTGCTTCTCTTGCTAGCCTTTGGTCAGATGAATTACATTCTCCTCTCGCTCTCCCAGAGTTTCTCAGAAGTTAGGTGGTAAGTACCCACTCTGCTCATCACTGCACAAAACAAAGAAGAAACACAAAGCTTTAAATTCTTCCAATCTAGGGAATTCAACAGAGTACACAGCAAAAGGAGGCTGTAATCTAGGACTGGTGCATTATTATTAATCAACCATTTCTTGTGGGCAGCACAGATGACGTGTGGAAGCTTTTTTCATCATGCTAGATAAGTCTGTTCTTTTCTTTTTCCAGTAGGGAAAAAAAATTAAAAAAAGGAATTGTCAGTTTGAGTCCAATATCCTTGGCACAAAAAGGATTTTGGGGGAGTTGACTGGTTTTTGGGATGGGGGAGTTGTTGTTTTACTTTTTATATGCACTATTTGTACTACCTAAGGTTCAACTAATTCTCAGAATAACTATTCATTAATAATCCCGGTTGATGGGACTAGTTACTCAGATATTATTGATACAGCACCTCATGAAATCAAGTTAAATTCATTTTCCAAGACAAAATAAGCTTCTTTTACAAATTCCTAACAGAATACTGAC